>NC_048409.1:331146-333370 GCF_013103735.1 Etheostoma cragini | reverse complement strand
AGAAATTAAGTGTTAACGAGCAGTTGGACAGGTGTACCTAATAAAGTGGCCGGTGAGTGTATATATATATATATATGTATATATATATATATGTATATATATATATGTATATATATATATGTATATATATATATATATATATATATATGTATATATGTATATATATATATATAACCGATATACACACACACACACTGTGTGTGTGTATATTTATTTTGTTGTATGGGCCATTATGAATACTGATACGGATAGCTCAGTAAATGCCTAACATCGGCCTGCTGATGTATCGGTCGGGCTCTAGTAAATGTGTTAATTATAGTCTGAGCACTAACTGAAAGTTCTCTCCAAACAGAACTTGATGGAGGGAGACACTCAGGTTTTCTACAGTTTGTACGGCATCGTAGAGCACAGCGGAACAATGAGGTCAGGCCATTACACGGCGTATGTGAAAGCACGACCCGAGTGCCCTAAGTCCTCATCCAACGGACTCACAGCTGAAGGTAGGTGTACTCTGGCGTGACAATCAATAGAATATTTACTTGGTGCTCATGTTTTATGTTTCTATTAACATATCACTTCCCTTTAGGACACGCTGAGCCGTCCAGAGGATCCTGGTTTCATATCAGCGACACAAGCGTCCAGCCCGTGAGCGAGAGTAAAGTCCAGAGTTGCCAAGCCTACCTCCTCTTCTATGAAAGAATTCTTTAAACCGACTGTGCCTCACTACTCAGGAAATCCCAACCACCTACCGGCTGCTTCAGGGATCTAAAACGGTTAACCAACCAGTTTTGACTCAAACTGGGCTGTTATCAAATGTTATTGATTATGCAGAAGCAACAGTGTTGACATTTTCATCAAGTATTACACGGGATCCAACTGTAGGTTTCTCACGCTCACAGGAATAACCTCGAGATGGACAATGACCAGATTGGGCTAAAGAGTGCTGCAAGAGAACCAGGGCTGGCCTACAGAAATACTTCCCGGCAGCACTCTATTAAACAGGATATTATATCATGGGGTATATGGCGAGGTGTGCAATGGAACCCAAGATGGACTTGGACACATTGTGATATCGGATTTGTACACATGAATCAACTTCCAGAGATAAATTAAAGTTGGGGGACAAATAATTAGTAAAACCTATCTATATCTATGTATATATCTATTTTTTATTATTATTAATAATGTCAAGTAATGAAATGCTTCAGAATAAGAACAGTTTCTCCTGTCTCGTGTGCTGCATGGAGGCTGACTTGTCCTTGCTCTGAGCATGCGTAGTAAGTGTTGACAGCTTTTCCGCTATCAGATAGTCACATGACGCGAGGAATCTGGATGGCCAGAAACTTCATCTCTGCTCAACATTCTCCAATGGCAGTGTTCTCAAGCTGACATGGCAGGTCGGTGGACGGTTGACCTTTTTAAACGAATACTAAAAAGCAGGGCTTTAGGCAGCGTGTCATGGTTTTTGGCCAACAGCAGGAGGAGGTGTCCGCCTTAGAACTGAACTTGAGCTCCCGTTCCCGTTCTGGCCTAGCGTCAAGCCTTTCACCCGGGGAGCGTTTTCGAGCTTTGCCGTAATTATCATGCTAATGTAAATGTCGCTACTTGGTAACAAAACCTTGTTGTAGTTTTTGATATTTTTCGGAACGCGTCTCCACCCGGCCCTGTTACGTAACTGTCTAAACGTGAGTCAGCATTTTAACCCGACAGTTTTAACACGCTGTCCCAAGTTATCGCGTTATTTATTCATGATAATACAATCTTTCCTCATCTGACGTTAACTGTACGCCGCTCCGTTACATTATGTCCGACATCTGTCTAGCTAAGCATGTAGCTCAGTCAGTCCAATGTTGGCATATGTTACTGTTATATATTTAGGCCAGGTCAGGACCACAGACTAATATTAACAGGCTTATGACCATGGACTAATATTAACAGGCTTATGACCGTAGACTAATATGATATGAGACTAATATTAATGGGCTTATGACCACAGACTAATATTAGACTAATATTAACAGGCTATGGTTATGACCATAGACTAATATTAACGGGCTATATGACTGCCTGCAATCTTTTCTGCCTCCCATAAGGTATTGGACCCCAAACAAAAGTTAGACATAATAATTTTCTTGTTTTGAGCTGTGGCGGAGGCTATGCATTGTAGTGGGGATACTGTAGTGTAGGAGGGGGCACATCATAGTGGGGGGGGGGGGGGGGGGGG
>NC_048409.1:326937-331068 GCF_013103735.1 Etheostoma cragini | reverse complement strand
GGGGTCCTCCCTAGGGAAGTTTCCGGCATCAACAACTTCATTTCCTGTATTCTGATACAGTTTTATGCACCAATTTACAGTGGAAATACCTTTAGCCAACGTGAAGAAGAAAAACACAGATGGAAATTAAAATTAGATCAAAAATGTAATAGAAAGTATGTTGTTGTTGGTCACTGGGTATTTTGAAGTTGGTATATGGAAATCCAACCAATGGAAAAAATATAAATATAAAAATATTATTTCAGTAATGCCAAGACAAAACATCTCCTTTATTTTGATTTAATATGACTGTACAATAAATCCCCTGCTAATGACAGAATCCACAAGGCTGCAGCAACTATTGTTTCATTATTGATTGATCTATAGATTATTAAATGAATCCTCCAATCATTTAATCAAACCTGTTGCAGATTTATTTTCTGCCGCTAGGCTGATTGATCACTGACTAATGACTGCAGGTGAAGACTGGCGGTCTGTAGAGACCACAAACAGTGTATTGGGATCATTGTGCCATGTTGACCCCCACCCCTGCTCCCTCTGTCACGCAGGCTGAGCTTGTAAGAACCATGCCGCTCCAAGATCCTCGCATGTCAGTGTTCACCTTTCAGTCTGCAGTGCACAGCGCCCATGTGCTCCAGTGTCTGAATGACCAGAGGCAGCGTGACGTGCTGTGTGACGTGACCGTGGCGGTGGAAAACAAGAGTTTTCGGGCCCACTGCTCAGTCTTGGCTTCCTGCAGTGAATACTTTCACAGCAGAGTTACCAATGTCACCAGACATAATTCCATCATCACCCTACCTGATGAGGTCGGTGTTCTAATCAGATGAAGGATTTGGCGGGGGGAAAATAACACTACAAATCAGTTGGTCTTTGTATGAATGTATTGTTCATTTATTCCCAAAAGATGATTACAGTATTTTATTTTATTACAATTTTACCAAATGGGTTGCTGAATTCACTGGCTCTATTTAGGATTCATGAATAATCCGATTTTTTTAGAGTAGGAAATCAGGTCATTCTATAGTTGAGCATACGTCTCATGACACCAATTATTTGAGTCTGAACTAAATCAACACAATATTAATAATGCACTATTTCTTAGAACCCACTCACCTTCATATCGTTGTCTAGGCGATGTTAGTAAATTAAGTAGGCCACATAAAGTTTATTTCTAGCACATTTAAACAGCTGACCTTCTTGCTGCATAAAAGAACACTGAAACATAAAACTGAATTCTACATTTCAAGTTATTTATTTTAGTAAAAGTGTTTCTATATAGCTGTCCACCTTTCTATTTTGGTCATATTGTAGTGATTTATAGTTGTTCTTCATAATATTTAGTTGTTTTAACATACCCTTAACACTTTGCTGTATCACTTTCCTGACAGGTGACAGTTGAGGGGTTTGAACCTTTGCTTCAATTTGCCTACACCTCGAAGCTGTCTTTCACCAAAGAAAACATTCACGCCATTCACAGCAGTGCTGAGTTTTTAGGATTCCATAACTTGGAGTCAGCATGCTTTGATTTTCTCATTCCAAAGTTTTCTGAATGCAGAAGAACCTCCCGGGAAGTAAGGCATAGAGCCTGTTGTCTGAGCCCCAATCCCAGTGCCAGTTTTGGCCCCAGCGTAGAGAGCAGCCAACCGACATCATTTGAGTCTCACAGCTCAGTGCCTTCGAGTGTTGATGAACAGACAGATTTCCCATCACAATGTCCTCAGAGTGCACAGGGTCAGACCAACAGTGGGGAAGAACACTTCTGTTTGGAGAACTGCAGGCCACAAATGGCCCCCTTATCTCTGGAGTTAACAGCAAATAGCGTGTGCCCCATGTTGTCTTTGCCATGCCCAGACTCTGACAAAGAAGATCAACCCTCTCAGTTCAGCGAAAGAGACGTTTTAGACATAGGAGATGTGTGCAATCAAAGTGAGTTGAGTTTGACAGACTGTGACTTACCCTGTGAGTTGTCAAGCCCACGGGATGTGAATCCACCAGAACCCTTTGAGCCTGCAGGCACAGATGTTAAGCAGACTGTTGAGACGCTTTGTGCTGAAACCGACTGCAACCTCGGTTCATGTCCACTCACAACAGGGGCAGAAAATTGCAGTGAGTTATTAGAGCAGAGTGAGGCTGGCCTCCAACACAAAATAGAAGGAGATCTCTCAGACCCTACACCAACTGCTCTAAGCCACGCGGAGGGAATCGGGGAGAGGAGCAGTGAGGAGAGGGAGGTGGCTGAACATCTGGCTAAGGGATTTTGGTCTGACCTATGCCCATCTCAGGCTCAACCACCCCCCTTGGAACCCATGGACCAAAACAGTCTGGCAAAAGCATCAGACTTTCATTGGCTTAAGCAGCTGGACCTGAGCTCCAGTGTAGGAGACTGTCCCTTCCTCAGGGACTTTGGGTCAGGTGATGAGCCGGCCCCACGCACTGACAGCCTGTCCCAGTCAGAGAAGAGCCCCTACATGTCCTCCTCGCTCAACTCCGGGGACGACTCAGACCTGGACACGGATGGAGATACTGAGGCCAACAACAAAAGAGCAGCAGAGGTCATTGTGATACACAACTTTGTTTGGTTATTGCTAGTTGAATGTGTGAAGTACAATAGATGTAACTCCTAAAGCCTGTACTCTACAGATTCAGCTCCCATTCCCAGTGGAGCAGATCTCAGCGCTGAGCCGGGGTGCCTTCCAGCAGCTTCTGAGACAACATCAGCTGACTCAAGATCAGCAGGAGTTTGTCCATGACGTCCGTCGACGAAGCAAAAACCGCGTGGCTGCACAGCGCTGCCGAAAGAGGAAATTAGACAGCATACACCAATTAGAATATGAAATCAAAAAATTGGTAAATTACCTTTAATCGTAATCTCAGCATGTTTTCAATCATGATATAATTGAGTTTTGTGTCTTTTTAACTTTTTTATGGGCGTCTAGTAGGGACCAGTATTCACTGCAGCCGTGTTGATGAAAGTGCTTTTGTCTTCCTAAACCAGTGGCTGCCACAGCAGTGTGTAGATTTAGGTTTACAGATTGAACAGAATGGACCTTATTAATTGGAAATACTGTTGACTGATCAAAGGGTATAAAGCATAAACATAGAAAGGGAAAAAAACAACCAAGAGCCTGTCTGACTAAAATAAGTTCCATTCAGTGACCCTTTTATTTCATTTTAAAAGTAATCTTCAGTTGTGAATCTTTTGTTTATAAAATGCATATGTTATGATGAGGACTGGAGGAAGCGAATGAGCTTTACTGTCTTGGTTTTTCTACAGAGAAGTCAGAAAGAGCGGCTGCTGCAGGAGCGAACAGAGTTGGAGCAAAACCTGGAGGAGACGAGGCACAGTCTGTGTGGGTTGTGTAAGAGTGTCAGCATCGAGTCTGGCTGTGATCAGGACCACTTGCAGCTTCTTGCCAAGGTCACCTCATCAGACTCCCCCATCTCCTCCAGTAGCCTTTTGGATGAAGATGAGGAGTCCCAGATCACAATCAAAATGGTAAGTTGTTCTTCAGAGTGTGACCCGAGCAAGCCGCCTGCATGCTCAGTTCAAACTGCTACACCAGAGGATGGCACACAGACAGAGGAGGCAGGTTCTCCACAGAGTTGCCCCGTGCCCACTTCTCTGCTCAATGTCTGTCTGGACATGAACAACAGCTTATAATTGGACTTGGTTTCCATTGTCATTTGTAATCTTGCAGGTCCATGGTGCCCGGGGTGGACTCTTGAATATATACTGTAATCCTCTTTTGGGAAAGATATGCTTTCCTGTGTATTTCACTGAATGGTTTTCTGCTTTATACAGGTATCTTAAAGTGACAGATAAATGTCAAATTTCCTTTGCTGTACTTCTAATATGCATTTCACTGTAGTACATACAGAATCCAGTATTCAGCCTTTTGAAAGTGCACATAATTTTCAGGTACTTCCCAAATGTTTTTCTCAGGGAAACCCATAACCTGACTACGTTTTGATGCCTAACATAATTCTCACTGAACACACACGTGCACAGAGTTATGCAAATAGGCTAATTAGTCTATCATCATTATCTTAACAGCTTCAATTCAATTCAATTCAATTTTATTTATAGTATCAATTCATAACAAGAGTTATCTCAAGACACTTTACAGATAG
>NC_048409.1:316268-326837 GCF_013103735.1 Etheostoma cragini | reverse complement strand
AAAGAACATAAGGACTCCGGGGAATGACTCCCCAGAGCTAGGTTAGTAACTAGCATTTCTGGGACATGGATGCACATATCGTGGGACATGGAAGCTTCTGTATTATTCTACCACTATGCTATTACTTTAATTCAATATGCTTAGCACTAACATCTTTTACAGACGATAACAAGGAATTGTTGCAGGTAACATAAAAGATAACAGCATTATTTGACCCACCAGGGGTGCTACCCAGGCGCCCACCAGGACAGAGTCAGCTTCCCCTGATATTTGAGGAATAGTTCTAGTGTATCTAAAAGTTTTAAAGGGGAACATAGGAAATGATTTTATTTTATGCAAAATGTGCCTTATGCAGTAGTAGAGTATAGAAACATAAAGGCTTTGTAATTGAAATTGTCAATTTTTGTGACAAGCACAATTGCATATTAACTCAGAACCTATACTTGTGGCATTCTCTTACATTATAGTCTTCATGTTGAGTATTTTTTATCGAATGCTTTCATAGATTACAGATTTAAATAAACATTTTGTTACCATTCAGTGCTTTTTTTCAAGAATGTTTCCCTTTTGATGCGCAGTACCACTGTTTGGCCAGTAGATGGAAGTACAACACAAATGACCTCACCAGCTATGCTGACCCTAAATTTATAGACTATTACCATATGAATTGTTCCTTTTGCGATTTATCTGCAGGAGATTCAGCTTCCTTTTAGAGATCTTTGTGCAAACTCTTTGAGTAAAAAAAACAAAACAATAGCATGTATCACTGATGTCAGGCTGTTCAGTCTGCATTGGACATGACATAAACCAAACGGAAATTCAGGAGATAGATGGGCCGAAGCCTTAGCTGAGTATCATGAAGTCGCTTCAGAACTGCTTCCGTGCATATTGCACATGGGGCTGAGGCTAAAATGAACATGGATTAAGACCAAACCTGATAGCAAAATGATGTTACTGATATCACTATTCTATAAAAGTTGGAACTGAACAGTTGTCTATATATTAATTCGATCTGCAGTCAATCATTAGGAAGACTTTTGTAGCCCCCGTAGTACGGTGAACAGACTGGACCAGAAATTACAAAGAATACTGTAAACTGATGAAGGAAGATACATGAAAAGATAGGAAGCATGAACAATGAAACAGAGAAATAAAGCTAACTATGACTATATATTTGCTAAGCTCTACTGAGTGACTCTTTTCATTTTAAAAGGAATCTTCAGTTGTAAAGACAGACTCAGACAACTCGGATAAACAACCTACGTTATGTAAAGAGCGAAGGCCTTCAGAGACCTTACCAGACAGGGAATAAAAAAGAAAGGTGTATATGACAGCCATCCCTGTAACCCAGCAGTGCAACCTGAGTTGTAAGCCTCATTCTGCTGTAGATGCAAGGAAAAGGGTCACCCAAACTAGCAAAATCAGATATGTCATGGTCCAGACTTCACTAAGTCACAGAAACATAAAACACAAAGTTTGATGCTTTGCATTGCATTCCTTAAACTATAATTTATTGGGTTTGTCATTCAAACAAACTTATCTGTGTAGCCTTACATGGTGCTTTCATTATTCTAGAAACTACTCCTAGAACTTACTTGCTATTTATTCACAAATGTACACACACATTTAGCTTTGCAGATTGTGCACAAGGGGAAAGCTGTTCACTAATTATTAAACCACTTCTACAGATAACCTGTGCTACCTATAGAAAAGGAATGGAAATAATCCCACTTGAGCCATTATATTGGACAAAAAACTGCAACTGTGAAGTGTATAGCATGACACACAAGCATCAAAACTGCAGCAGATATACCTTACTTCCCTATAAATGGCCCACAAGTGCAGGTGCTCATGTAGACATCTTCCTGCAGATACTTTGGTACCAATAGTTGGTGTAGGTTGGACTGGTAGATCGCTAGTACGGCTCTAATCTATCATCATCTGGTAAAATAAATTCTATTTCAAGTGTTATCTGATTTTTTTTGTACCCTTGAATTTGCATCACGGCAACCCACTTCATATGTTGACTATGCATTGTTTTTAGCACATCAGTGCACATGTAAGTCATCTTATCCAATAAGATACACCAAGCTAATATCAAACTAGACAAGCAAAGTATAATGCTTCTGTTGTATGACCAACACCTGACTTTGGTTGGTTGTTTACTGTGTCTGTAGCCCTGTTTCAGCTGAGTGGCAGACTGGGAATATCCATCCTTGAGTTGCAAAAGCACCTCTACTGTACACCCTCACTAGGATAGGCATTTTGTTACAGTGAAAAGTTGTTGGATTTCATTTGGTTTCCCTTAGAACACAATCCTCAAGGTTATAGTGGTAATTAGAAGGGCAACCCTGAAGGCACTAATACAACTTGTACCTCTCTTTGAGTCATCTCTCTCACACACACGCACACACAAAGAAAATCAAAGCTGCCACTGTAAACTTGACAAGTGGTGTTGCATCGAAAAGTCAAAAGGATTAGCTGATGATAATGCCACAGAGATCAGATATCATTACACACATCTGTAGAAAATCCTTAACTTGATGTTTGTCAAAACTGGCATCACGTTCCAAAACCAAAGCAATCCAAAGCATTATGAACTGGATCAATTTCTTATTTCCTTTAAAATATTAGGATTCTTCCCCCAGTGTTTGTGTGTTTTATGCACAGTTTGAGCATTGTAGCACAAAAAGTAAGATTATCCTCTTTTGCATGCTACACAGGAAGAGAATCTTGATTTGAGGAGGAAGCAGCATGGCAAGGTCAGAGGCCCATAATCCGCGGCCTCATTCATGCCAGATTAAAAACCTGCTCTGAGTTCTGATTAAGATCGCAGGGTTAGAAGATTAAAGACCAGCAAACAAAATGAAAACAGTTTAAGCCCAATCCTGGAATTCATCAGAATACCAAAACCTTAAACTGTCATTACAACGTGAGATTAATGCAAAGCCCCCTTGAACTCTGTATCTGTCTTGATATATCTGCTGTGTCAGAGCTGATAGTTCCTTTTTTTTAACCAAAAATCTGAAAGATCTCTCACTCTTGTTTGTTGTTTCTCTCCTCCTGCTTCTTCTCTCATTTCTTTCTCTCATTTAAATGTTCTGTAATCATAATGAAACATTTTCAGGTGAGTTGGTTCGGTTCAGTATGTCCCTTTCACCTACTTTTCACAATGATTCCAGTCATTATCCTCTGACGGACAGACTCCATAGTACTTAGGTAGCAAGGATTAGAAAACAGGAGGCGAGGGGTGGAAAACAAGGATTAGAAATTAAAACATCTGGAAGTTAGCGTTCTTGCAAAATTGCAAAATCAGAAAATATATATGCTAATAATTTTGACAAACACTATTCAGTGTGGCACTCATGGATCAGACTGGAGTTTTTGTGCAGGCTAATACTGATCACAGATACCAATGTTATCAGTAGGTATTACAACCTACAGCAACAATTACAGGTCACAGATTAGGGTTGCTAAAATAACTTTTCCATATCCACCTATATTTTTAGACAAACAAAAGTTGTCCAAAAACGCACACAATCCAGTTGTTGGAAGATCTTCACAATATAAACCATGGATATGATCAGTAAACAGCAAAGCTCATTGCCTTATCAAATTCCCTCTTATTTACTGCAAGAAGGCATCATATCCTATGTAACTAGAAATGTGGCACTGCAGTGACATCTGTGATGAACTCTTGAATGCAAAACTAAGGTGTGGACATCCATATAGTATTGGAGTTTCTCTACCAGTGGTCAAAATCCAGAAGAAAGACACAATACTTGTATAATCAACTCAAGCATAAGCATGACCTGTTAGCAACAAAACCTAACCGTGTAAACTGTTGAGCTACTGTATCCTACCTGATTCCATGCTGCAGTCACTGTGAACTTAATTTGGGGGTAACAGAGAAAAGGGCCTGTATTGACAGGATTATATAAATAAAGACCATAATACTATAATCGCCCAGAGAAAGGAGAGAAAGCAGGGACCAGCTAGCTAGCACCCTGGCCTGCAGCCGTCAGATTAACAAACATATGGTTGTACAGTGACAGATTACATTCACACTTGCTTTTTTGTCTTGACAGCCATCACTGTGTTCAATTTGTAACATTAGAATTTCTGGGAAAAGTGTGTCACGGAACAAGATCTGTCAAAGAAGTCATACTCTATTTAAGTACAGTTATTTAACCAGTCATGCAGAAATTGTTGGATTTTATGTCAAGAGCTGCAAAACTGGAAAAGCAGACATGCTGTCCGCAATTCTGCCAAGTACATTGTTTTAAATTAACTTTTGAGAGTTAGATTAAGCATTTTTTCAGTTAAGCAGTGCAGACAATATCCCCAAAATTAAAGGGAAGCCATCATCCTTCTAACAAAGTACCAAACCGTAGGCTATTTGTGCATGCAATGTGTGCTGGTGTTGACACAGCATAATGCATTTTCCAGTGATTGGTGAGATCATAATGGACAGCTGGAGAGCAAGAATGTTTCTGGTCCAGAATTAACAGTTAGATCACATTACATCCTCAGTTGCTGATTCCCTTGGGAACAATACCAGTACCTAACAGTGAACATTGGTTACAGAAGGTTGTCAAATGTCTTGAAAAGATGACCAGTTTACAGTCAAACTCAGTGAAAGCACTAATCCTGGTTGTTGAAAGTGCTTCACTGTCAACGAATTAAAACATGTTAAACAGCAATATGTGATTCATCTTTATTAATAAATGTATATCAATGAATAGAACAGCATTAAAATACCTCAATACCCTTGATAAGAGCAGACTGTTTCTTTTCTAAAGGTGTGTTTTAGCAAAGTGACACACTGTGGACTCTGCCCTTCCCTTTGCTTGGCTGTTTGTCGTGTCACACTGTAAAGACGTCCCCAGGTTCACCATCACAGCACTGAAGGGAATCAACTGTAAAAAAGCAGAAAAGTATCGTTTAAAAAATATATATATATATATATTGGGTAAAACTGTATAAGCAGAGTGTGGTTAAAAGAAGGAAAGACACAACACTGAACAGTTGTCAGGTCGGATTCAAGCAGTGCATTGGACTTATAAACAACAGTAACACTTTACTTGGAAGTATCTACATAAGTAACATGACACTGTCATGAACACATGAAACTGTCATGACACAGTCAAGGCACATGAACCATAACCACAACTTGTCATGACAAAACCAAATGACACTTATTGAAAGAAGTGTTATGTCTTTAATGTTTATGACATGTTCCTGATAGTTTCATGTCACTCTTATGTAGATACCTTCAGGGAAATGGAACTCAAACATCTTCAGCTTCCCAGTAGAGGTCTGGTTGACTGTTGGATTTTGACCTGGCATTACTGACTCTGAGACGCTTTTATCCAGCAGAAGTATTGTAAACTTCTGTCTGGTTTCTGCTGAAGTTACACACTTGTGGTACCTGAATAGTTCAAGTCTGCACCAGATAAGTCCTGATTTCATGTAAAAACAGGTACTGTCTAGTAACAGTTAGCAGTTAAATCTTACATACAAATTGTGTCCAGGAAGAGTTAAACCTTACCTTTTGAACATTAAAACATGTTCTCCAGTGGTAAAGATGGTCAAAACTGCAAAGCTGTTGCGACTGGTGATGGTCTTGAATGCAAATTGGGCTTTCATGTCTAAGTTTTTGAAGCAATGCTTTATGTAGAATGCAAGAAATCTGTCAAAACTCATCACCGGAATATTCATAATCACCGATCAATCATAATTGATTCATTGTTCATGAATCCCACTCAACTGTCCTTAGTCACAAGCAAGCAACGCTCAGTATGACCTGTCAGATTTGGTGAAGAAGAATTTCATTAAGTTTGCCAGATTTTCTAATCTGTGTGACAATGCCTGCACACTTTTAAACCAGGAGAGATTACTACAGGTGTTTGGAATCCACTGCCTAATGAGGATGTTATTTAAAAGCCTAAGCCTGAGTGAGGTGAGCATAGGTCTGATCAGAGCTTCAAGCTAAAAGCTGCGATGCTGAAGCTACTGCTGAGCCAGTGGCCTGTGTCATCAGCCATTGTGATGACTCAAGTGACCCCCCCACTTCAACACTGAATCCAGAGACCATCTCTTTATATCGTATTAAGAGGTGCTCTAGGATTGGTTGCTTTACATCCGGTCCAAACCATTGTAACTTGCGGTTTTTAACACATGACTAGATGCACTGCTTTACATCATGAAAGAAATTCAGTAAAGGAAAGGCTGCGCATGCCCAGAAAGAGAGGATTTAAAACCATAACAGCCAGAATAAAAGGTTAAAGGATATAATGTTCTCACATAACTTTAGTCATTCTGAAACAATTCCAACATGACGAAACATATACATGCATGTTTATGAACTTCATAAAAATTTATAGACTGTAAGCAACTGATGGCCTGAGTGTCAAGCAACTTAAATAACATTTTGTGGGAACACTCATTCGTAAACAATGTGGAAACAACCATCATTAAATAAATCAAGATTATTATTTTTTGTGAAATACATGAGTACATACAAAAGTGGTAAGAATAAGTATTGTTATGTCAAAGTTTCTGTGTGCTATAAATATGAAAATTTCACACATTTTATAACAGAATACTCTCAAACCTACTGCAGTTCTTGAAAGGAACATGGCAAACATGACTCAAAAGATAACCCGTATCATCACAGCATAACTTACCCACATGGCATGACAATTCTTTTTCTCGCAAAACAATGTTAGTTTTTTTGCAAAAAACAGCAAGGCCAAGATGGTCATGTGACATGATGTCAGAAGTAAACAACCATCTGTCATCAAAAAAAAGGTTTCAAATGTATTCTTCCAATAAAGACTAAAACATCCATGTGCTCTACATCAAAACTACTGAAAACACTAAAATCTGCATTAAAAAGTATTTCTGGTTTGATTGTAACAATGCAGTTCAACACATTCAGACTTTACATTTTTGTTGGCCCAGTGATTACTGTAGTCCTCTGAAGACCATAATGACAACACAAATGTCTTCGATAAAGTCCCCTAGTGTGTTAATACTTGTTGTGCCATTCGCACTGACCAACACTCACCTCCTCAATGTCCAAGTTCTTTCTGGATTTGTAGATAAACTCTCCAATTGCTACAAAAACTGAGAGGACTAGTCCAGCTGCGAGCACAATAAAGATTCCCCCTATGTTCTCCACACCCAGAGCACTGGCCTCTTTGCTGTCCTCCTCTGGGCAGCCATTCCCTCTCCACCATTTCTCCTTCATCATGTGCAGCTTCCCTTCCTCCTGAAGCTGCAAGATGGCGATGGTGATCTTGTCTCTGTAAGGGGAGCCTGCAGCAGGATAAAATAACATTATTTCTGCCATTACCAGCGTCAATACTTTGGTTCCTTGTCAGATAGGGAGTATTTATGGGTTATCATTGTTACTGTGTAGTTGGTTACTCATCTCTCCTACCAATGGGGGTTCCCACTCCATAGCCCTTTGAATCTATCAAGCCTCCAATCTGTGTGAGGTTGCAGTTACGCTGGCTGATGTACTCGATGCTGGTCGATTCCATCAGGAGCGCGTAGTCTGTGGTGAGAACCCTCTGAATCCCCTCCCGGTTGTTTTTCACCAAAGCTGTGTTTTTCCTGCTGCTCATGAATGCCCACATTTTCTCATAAGTTGAGATCTTAGATTTCTGTTGAATCAGAATCAAGATTGATGGACCCAAAAACAACGCATCTTGATGGTCAACGCAGCAAATAACAAAACAGATCATGTTGAGACAGTATTAGAAGCCTATCTGCTGACTGGAGTAATCATCCTGATGCATGGCAGGAGACGCAATGTGATAAGAGTGTACAAACAAAGAATACAACCTTTACATTTTTGGGGGGGGGGTAATCTGTGTGTATAAGGATGTTTCTAAGATACTAACCTTTAACCCTACTCTTTTTTTCCCCAACCCATCAGCCAGCACATGTCATGGTACTGTAATGACTTCTTGGTTGCACCCCTCCCCCATTGTTGAACGGTTTCTTTCCCAATTTCTGTATAGGGGAAAGAGGATTACCTTAAAAAAGGTCATGGTGGAGCCGTCTCTTACAGCACCGTACTCAATTTTGGTTTGTTTGGCCAAGTCATCTGCAGAGTCAATTGGCGAGTCCATTCTTTCCACAGTGAGGAAGGCAGCCAAGTTAGCAGTGTATGAGGAGATTATGATCAGTGTAAAGAACCACCATATTCCACCGACTATCCTCGTAGACAGGGCCTTAGGCATCAGTTCGGATCCTGTAAGAGAACAACTCACGGTACATTATATATTCTACAACATGGGACAGTGACAGTACATTATGTAACAAAAATAGCCATGACACTAACTACCTTATTTTGTTCCCAGGCACACCACAAACATTATTCTATGTATGAAGATGATGGTTAAAGGTGCTCCACCAAAGAGAACATTCTGCCAGGTATGAAAACAGCATGATGGCATTATTCAGTTATAATTTCAGTAAGTATACCTTGCTGCATAAGTGCTCCAACTCCAAACCACACACTATTTATTAGAGTGAAGTTGTTTTCAACCACATCTGAGTCTGGGTTGCAGGGGTGAGGGTTGTACCACTCATAGGGAGTGAACCTGCAAGGGAAGCATTAAATAGTCACAATTAGAAATGTGTAAAATACAATGATGCAAGGCTGTAGTCAAGACCACCTTAGTCGAGTCCAAGACAAGTCCAAGACAAGTCCAAGACCGGGACTAGTCGAGTCCAAGTTAAGACCGAGTTCAAAGAGGTTCGAGTCCAAGACAAGACAGAGTCCAAAAAGGTTCTGGTCCGAGTCAAGACCAAGTCCAGGACAGAAAAAAGGTCTTATGCATGACAGTATCAACACACTCAATTTGGGTTTCACTTTCCCTCCAATATTGTCATCAACATAATAAAGACACATGGACTCGGTCGAGACCTAATGCCATATTTGGCAAGACCAGTGTCCGAGACCGGGACAAGTCCAATACCATAGAAAAACGGTCTTGAGTCCATACTCGAGTCCAAGACCAGACTCAAGTGCTACAGCCCTGCAATGATGACCGACATAGCACCACATTTAGGCCTGTGTTTACTACTTTTTACTATTAAGCCTCTTTTTCAAACTCATGTTGATTTCATGATGCACACAGGCAAAAGTCCTTCTGACTCCATTCTGACCAAGGTTACTGCACCAGTGTGCAATCAATCCATGTCCTTGTTGCAGCCAAAATGAATGCATGACTATTCCTAAATGCAAATGGCCAAGAAACCAATCTGATTAGCAATGTCTGCCGAGGGGGAGCTACTCTGCTTCCTGAAACCCCAACAACATGTACCTGATAGCACCATCAAAATGAATGTCAAATATGAACTTTAGCCACTGTTGGAATTTAAAATGTTATATGTGTTTAATGACCAACCATAATGAACATATAAAGGGAATTCTCTCTGAGAAAATGATTTTTTACACACTCTAATTCTTTTGTCTAATTTGCTTTATGCTTTTACCTGGCAATAACAAAGAGCACACAGCTGACACCGAGGCATGCCAGTAGCACATACATCCAGATATCAGGAGACAGGGGGTTGAGGAAGGAGAACACCCCTGGATTGGTCCCGTTGGGTTTGTGGTAGAGGATGCTGATCCCCAGTGTCATGAAGGGCTTGGAGAAATCTATCACCTTTTCCCTTACATATGTGATAGTAAGAGGGGCCACTGCGAGGTCAGCCACCTGGTACAGAACAGAAACATCAAGGGGGGGGGCACAGTCAAAAACAGATGATACTGCTTATCCCTCTGAGAATCTCTCACATGATATTGATTGGTACTCACATGGTCAATGAGTTCTCGCACCATGCCGTTCCACTCGCCCTTGTCATTCTGAGCTCCATATTTGCCGTCAGAAACCAGCTTCACCTCATAGGAGAATCCCAAAATGTTGGAGAGCTCTTTGAGCAGGTCCAGGCAGTAGCCCTCAAAGCGATCATTTCCATACAGGGGCTTATCAGATTTCTTATACATGACATAAGGATTTTCCTGGAAGAAGGCAGAACAGACTCAATTCATTTCATCAAGACATTTGTGATCCAATGCTGCTGGAGAAGGGCTTTGAGTCGTACCAGAATAGTTGTGACAATGAGGGTGCGGTTGGCCATTGAGTCGGTCACATTAGTGGACGAGTCCTTGTTGCTTTCGGTTAAATTAAGGCCTGTTTGGGAGTTCCACACACCAATCTGTAAAGAATGAAATATCCAAATAAGCACACGCTCTGGACTTCAAAGATCCATAGTTGCCTGAGTCATCTTCACATGATCACGGTAAGGAATGCTAAGAAGGGAAAAGAAACAAGTTCAGGGAAGCAGAACAATCACAGTGGAAGAACAAACGGAGATGAGAGTGGGGGAGGGGGGGGAAGGAAATATAAATTGCAATATTTAAAAAACAAAAACTTTAAATGTCATGGCCAGTGCAGAAATGTATAACATTTCTTTCCACCAGTACCCACAATGTTTAGTTTGGTTTGTTTTTAGAAAAAAGAGAAGCGGGGGGGGGGGGGGGGG
>NC_048409.1:281363-316226 GCF_013103735.1 Etheostoma cragini | reverse complement strand
ATTGATAAACCATGTCAATATTCCTTAAGGCTACCAGGGCAGCTAAAGTACAGACCTTTTTCCACACTTTATTCAGGCGGTTGTTGCCCGTGATTGTCTTGCAGAAATAATAAAGAAAACGCATTTTAATCACAGAGCCCTCAAACTCACAATGAACAATGGCAAAAATAATAAGAAAATAAAAACTCATCCGGTTACTGCTCTCATGATGTTTTAATCTAAAAATGTACTTCCAGCTGTGTTAATTTCATTTCCCTTTATTTGTTGTGAAGAGATCTGTCATTAACAGGTAGCAAATGTGCTGTATTTATATATCTTTTCCAGTCTTAACAACTGCTCAAAGCGCTTTTACATCTACAGGAAACATTCACCATTCACAGACACATTCATACACTGTGGCCGGGGCTGCTCATCAGATACACACTCACACACATTCACACTCCGATGCGCAGCACCGGGGGCAACTCGGGGTTCAGTGTCTTGCCCAAGGACACTTCAACAATGACTGCAGGGGCGGGGATGGAACCACCAACCTTCCGATTGGCAGGCAACCGCTCTACCACTGAGCCACAGCCGCCCCGTAGCGAAGCATTGTCAGTGTGATTAAAGGAACATCCACAAACATTTGGCTTTAAAATGACAGCTACAGTTATTCACACGAGCCATGTGGCGAAAAGGTTCACGCACCAGATTTCAAGGTAGGCTACTTTATACTGTTTTTCTGCCATTTTAGATAAAAGGAGGTCAGAGTAGCAGTGGTTTGTCCATGTTTCCCCACTCCGTTCAGCCCGTCTATGACTGTACTGACACTAAAGAGACACGGGTCAGATAGTTAGTCAGATACCTTCTCCAAGCCATCTTCCTTTAGGCTGATGACATCCAAATCAAATTCTTTCCGCAGGCCGTCTGTCTTGTTTATGACTATTTGTCCCGTCAAGCCGCTCCATTGTGCCTGTGGCAAAGAGAGAGCAGAAACCAAAACCAATGAATCGCTCAGTTTTTATTGTCATCAATCCAGTCAAGCAGAAGGCTGGAAAAAAATGAAAATAGTGCTTAAAAAATGAATAATTGATGAGTGCTGAATTAAGCAAAGAACACTGACAAAGGCGTACTGCATCTTAATGGGCATTCTGCACTGGCTGGATCTTAACAGAAATATCTCTGAGCACGTAGCACGGTGGCCAGTGATAGAAATGGAGCAGGCAGGCATGGCCTCTGTCTGAGGAAAGAGCAGTGGGTGGGCAGCAGAGCTCCGAGATATTTGAATGAAGTCGATAAGGAAGTGAGCTGAGCTGAATACCAGTCACGTTACAGAGTCATCCCTGGCACAGAGGGCTCAGAGAAAGCTACTTTCTTTAGGGAAGATGGCAT
This sequence comes from Etheostoma cragini, assembly GCF_013103735.1. Taxonomy (NCBI): domain Eukaryota; kingdom Metazoa; phylum Chordata; class Actinopteri; order Perciformes; family Percidae; genus Etheostoma; species Etheostoma cragini. The sequence goes on along the minus strand of NC_048409.1, from coordinate 314,855 downwards.
AGCTACAAATCAATACACCCAGTGACCTACTCGCCATGTTCAGCCAATGGCATTTCAAAGTTTCAGTGTCTTTTTGGCTGCGTGTAAGTGTAATGAAAATAGAATTAAAGGAGCATTTGACTCCAAAAGACAAAATTGTCATGTATCAAACCTTTCAGAAACATGTGGTGAGGCTGAAACCACAGCCACATTCCTATTTGAGACTGTTGCATCGCATCTATCTGAGAGAATACTAATCACACATTGATGAGAAGAAAAACCTGCTGTTGCTCCCCTCATTTACTTCTTATCACTGACAAACTGACGAACCAGACCACGTGTTGGGAACAGTTTATTCTTTCTGCACAAACATAAGACAGTAGCTTGGTGTTCTTAAGAAGAAAATAGTTCTCAGAGAGTAGTGATAACAACAAGGCCTGTGGATTATTGTGAAGAAGCGTAACAGTAATAAGTTATTATGTTTTTATTATGTAAAAGGGACAGAACAGAAGCCAATAATAATAGCCAAATACATCTGGGAAATAAAGAGAGCTGCGGGACTTGAGTTGAAGCTCAGAGTAGGGATCTCCCCGTCAGTGTGTATTTCAGACTGAGAAATGATTGGTGGCACTTGGACTGACACAAACCAAATGCCACTGAGCACATGGTAGCCTACTGGCAAAATGCCAAACCACCACCAAGTCAGAACAAAACTCTGGGAGTGAATAGAAGACTGTTGAGCTAAGAAAGATTTGATTGGGTCTTTGGATGAACTGCCCATCGCTGCTGCTATAAGTGACTGTAATATATAATCTAACAATCTGGGTAACTAATTTAGTCTCATGCTACTGTTCACCATGCACCATAGATTCTACTAAATACTCCAATGTGGTATACATTATATTATTATCTGTATAATACACATATTACGTGGCTCGGTCTTGAGGATGTTTTTGTTCGAAATGAATTACAGGTGTATTAAGAGATGCTGAACAACTCGGAGCCTTTGTGTGTCATCATCTTGTCATTCAGCCTTTAAACAGAAACTTGTATCCGTCGGTTTATAAGTGAAAAGAATTTGATTCAATCTGCTGGAACCAAAGTTAATGAGTCATGGTCAACGTGCACCAAGCAACAAACAAAAGAGTGAAATGAATCTAACCTTATCATTCTATCACAAGCTTTACATTACATTAAGATTTAAATAAATACAAAATGTTGGCTCTAAACATAGAGAACTGCTTTTACCTTCACTTCTTCAGCAGCTGTCCTGTCATTAAAGGCCTTAAATGCCCCAAATTAATTTAAGCTTACTTTAGTTACTCTACTACATTCATCTGACAGCTTTAGTTACTAGTTACTTTAGTTACTAGTTACTTTAGTTACTCCACTACATTCATCTGACAGCTTTAGTTACTAGTTACTTTAGTTACTAGTTACTTTAGTTACTCCATTACATTCATCTGACAGCTTTAGTTACTAGTTACTTTAGTTACTAGTTACTTTAGTTACTCTACTACATTCATCTGACAGCTTTAGTTACTAGTTACTTTAGTTCCTAGTTACTTTAGTTACTCCATTACATTCATCTGGCAGCTTTAGTTACTAGTTACTTTAGTTACTAGTTACTTTAGTTACTCTACTACATTCATCTGACAGCTTTAGTTACTAGTTACTTTAGTTACTAGTTACTTTAGTTACTCTACTACATTCTTCTGACAGCTTTAGTTACTAGTTAATTTAGTTACTAGTTACTTTAGTTACTCTGCTACATTCATCTGACAGCTTTAGTTACTTTAGTTACTAGTTACTTTAGTTACTCCATTACATTAATCTGACAGCTTTAGTTACTAGTTACTTTAGTTACTAGTTACTTTAGTTACTCTACTACATTCATCTGACAGCTTTAGTTACTAGTTACTAGTTACTTTAGTTACTCCGTTACATTCATCTGAGAGCTTTAGTTACTAGTTACTTTAGTTACTCTACTACATTCATCTGACAACTTTAGTTTCTTTAGTTACTAGTTACTTTAGTTACTCCATTACATTCATCTGACAGCTTTAGTTACTAGTTACTTTAGTTACTAGTCACTTTAGTTACTCTACTACATTCATCTGACAGCTTTAGTTACTAGTTTCTTTAGTTACTAGTTACTTTAGTTACTAGTTACTTTAGTTACTCTACTACATTCATCTGACAGCTTTAGTTACTAGTTACTTTAGTTACTAGTTACTTTAGTTACTCCGTTACATTCATCTGACAGCTTTAGTTACTAGTTACTTTAGTTACTAGTTACTTTAGTTAATCTGTTACATTCATCTGACAGCTTTAGTTACTAGTTACTTTAGTTACTAGTTACTTTAGTTACTCCGTTACATTCATCTGACAGCTTTAGTTACTAGTTACTTTAGTTACTCTACTACATTCTTCTGACAGCTTTAGTTACTAGTTACTTTAGTTACTCCGTTACATTCATCTGACAGCTTTAGTTACTAGTTACTTTAGTTACTAGTTACTTTAGTTACTCCGTTACATTCGTCTGACAGCTTTAGTTACTAGTTACTTTAGTTACTAGTTACTTTAGTTACTCCGTTACATTCTTCTGACAGCTTTAGTTACTAGTTACTTTAGTTACTAGTTACTTTAGTTACTCCATTACATTCATCTGACAGCTTTAGTTACTAGTTACTTTAGTTACTAGTTACTTTAGTTACTCCGTTACATTCTTCTGACAGCTTTAGTTACTAGTTTCTTTAGTTACTAGTTACTTTAGTTACTCCATTACATTCATCTGACAGCTTTAGTTACTAGTTACTTTAGTTACTAGTTACTTTAGTTACTCCGTTACATTCATCTGACAGCTTTAGTTACTTTACAAATTATGATCTTTTCACACAAAACCCATGGCGTTTATAAAACACGGTGTTTTATTATAAAAGAAACAGCCAACACTATGACGGCCTACGAGTCCAGCTAAAATCGTTAGACCATTAAACACCAAACTGTCAATCCCAGTTTTCTAAAATCTTTCTGCATCGAGTACTTTTAATACTTTAAGCACACTTTCCTGATGATACTTACACACTTTTACTTAAGAAACATTTTCAATTGAGTACTCTTACTTGTCACAGAGTATTTTTAGAGTGTGGTATTAGTACTTTTAGTACTTAAGTAAAGCTCTGAATACTTCCTACTACTACTTCCACCACAGATTTGTAGTAAATGGGCCAAAAGATGGAAAGAAAACAGTAACTTGGTTACCGTGGTTACCTTGTTCCAAAAAGCCTGCAGGAAGACTCGGCTCCATTTGGGCCAGTTCCCATTAATACACAACCAGCTAAGCTGCTGGACTCTGATTGGCTAACAGCTAGCCAATGAGAGCCTGGCTATCAGCATCCTTTACCAAGCTCATGAATATTAATGAGCTCAGGCAACATGACGTCAGACTGACCAGCTGTTCTGATTGGTCTGATTTCTCCTCTTATTTCTTGGATTGATGGATGGATGGATGGAGGATAGATGGATGGATGATGGATGATGGATGATGGACGATGGATGGATGGATGGACGATGGATGACAACCCATACTCACCTCTTTGAGCATGTTGATGAAGCCACGGATGGATGATGGATGGATGGATGATGGATGGATGATGGATGGATGGATGGAGGATAGATGGATGGATGATGGATGGATGGACGATGGATGGATGGATGGACGATGGATGACAACCCATACTCACCTCTTTGAGCATGTTGATGAAGCGGGATCCGAAGCGCCAGGGTTTGTGCCGGTGACACTGCAGGGAGCTGACGGTGATCTGGGCGCTGCGTTGCGAGGCCGCCGCCACCATGTAGACGGCATCGTACATCAGAGCGGCTTCAGTCTGAAAGAGAGGCGCAGGCGGGGATCGAGCCCCGCACCTATAACATCAGGACTGTGGCTGCACGTGCACCGCAGCATGTGGTTTCTCAGAGCAGCGCTGCTTTCTCTGACATGGAAAGCAGTCCGACCCAGTGGGAGCTGAATTTGGTGAGCAATTTGATTCAAAATACCTTTCTGATTGTACACACAGTCAGAAAGCAACATGGTGGATTACGGTGTTCGGACTCAAGTGAGGGTCAGAAGAATTGTTTGAAAAGCTCTTGTGTAGCTTTTCAAACTAGTCCACATATTTCTACATTTACATATAATCTCTCAGTGATTATGTCTGGATGGTGAGAAGGGCCTTATTTGACATAAGAGTATACTTTTATTTAGTCAATGTCTGACAGGCAAAGTTAGCAATATGTAAATGATATTTGATTAGAGCTTAATTTGACTTATTTTCCTCTGATTGTGAGATGTTTTGCAAATTATGTTTATTCCTTTGCCCCTTCAGAAAGGAACTGGAGAGATTAAATTACTAATACAATTTTCCTAACTTGCTTGAACACATACATAAAAAAATAAAATCAATCAGGAAAACAATATGTGGAAATCAAATTGGCTGATTTCACTGATTTCTGTTCAATCAACTTTTCTCGGGCGAAAAGCGAAATGCTTTAAGTAGATTTAACGGGCCTCCAGCAACCTTTAGAGCATGTGGTTACAGGATGGAACCAAGCCCCACAGAGCCAGAGAGGACAGCGTCACCATGGGGGTCCCCACGGAGAACACAGCCCTACACGTGTCCTCTTTTAACCATCTGAGCGCACGGCGCCTGGCGCAGGTGTGTTTAGGGCGTGTCCAAATCCACGTTTGCTAGTTTGACGGTGGTAAAAAGATCAGCACGCCCATGGGCGCGGAGATGGGTGTAGGTGCATTTTTTATTTAAACGACATGGGTGCTGGACGGTCTTAATCTAGCAAGGACACTTGCATCGGCTGCTGCGTCGGGCGTTACGCCGCGCTGCGTCGGGCGCCGCGCTGCGTCGGGCCTTACGCCGCGCTGCGTCGGCCGTTACGCCGCGCTGCTACAGGCGTTACGCCGCGCTGCGTCGGGCGTTACGCCGCGCTGCGTCGGCCGTTACGCCGCGCTGCTACAGGCGTTACGCCGCGCTGCGTCGGCCGTTACGCCGCGCTGCTACAGGCGTTACGCCGCGCTGCGTCGGCCGTTACGCCGCGCTGCCCCGGTGCTAGGTTGGGCCCATGGAAGTAAAGGTGGAAGGTAAACTCACTGTCATCATCCCCTCCATCATTCCAGTCTCAGCTTTGGAGGGGGCCTGCAGTCGCTCCATGGCCCACCTCTCCACCACCGAGGCCACCGGAGGACTGTCTATGTTGAGCAGTCTGAACCCCGTCATGTTGACCCCGCTGTAGCGGTACGGCTCCAGGTCGAGGGAGAACAGGTCCTGTAGAAGGGCAACGTCATCAGTTCAGAATGAGGTGAGTCAGTTTAGAAATACCCAAGAAGTAGATGTGAGTTACTCAGCAAGGGTGAAGGGACAATTGATTAAAACTGTGGAAGAATACACGGTATAATAGCATGGAATTATGCCAAGGGCACTGAAGACATCCGGCAATCTTATTATAAAACACAGATGTTTGAGTTCATCTGCATACTCTTTGCATAACCAGATCTCTAGGTGAATACACACATCTAAGTGTGCGTAGGATAAAAGACACACTTAATTAAGACAACGGAGCGGGGTAATTACGTGGATGTTACCAACCTGTCCATCAGGTTTTACAATCCAGTTTCAAAGTGAATGCCAAGAGTCCAAATTCCTGTTCACTTATATAAAAAACAACCTTTGTGTGTTTTCCAGATGTAGATATTTAGATAGCAGTTTTCCTTACCAGTGTGGTGAAGAAGAAGTGGTAATATTCAGTCATCATCCCCATGGACAAGATCTAAACAGGATGAGAAATGAGGGACAAGAATCTGGTTCTTCTCCAGCCGGCATACATAATCTCTCCCTTCCCTATTAACCACATCTATACCAAGACTCTCTTAAAAAATTACAAATCCCACCCATTTTCTGGAGTGCCTCATCTTGTATTGTATGCATGGTGAGCATCAACAATTATCCGAGGGAGTACATGTCATAATTCTCTCATGTTAGCGTTGTGTTTCCAATTCATCCCCGTGCAGCTTCTGGTTCTGAATGTGTGTCTGGCTCAACAACGGGCTCTGCTTGGATGAGGGGAGGATCATGGGATTTCTGAAGGGGATAGAAGACTCATCTTGCACATAGTGCATATTTAACCAGAAGCCACACAGAAAGTACTCTCCACTGAAACGTTCAAATGGGATTTCTGACAGAACATTGCATTTTGGGTCATGAATAAAACCCTGAGGACAGTGTGTAGACTGCATGCTGGTGGATCGGTGTGTGTTATTTACCTGCTTGAGAACATCAGCTGATGTTTGGTAAGAGCAGTCAAAGATGATGTAGAACTCTTTCCCTTTCTTCATCTCTTTCAACAGAGGACGGGCATCTTTACTTCCTGTTGGCAGCTGGCGGATCTTGATTTTGATGCTGTATCTGGACGGAGCTTTGATCAACTCTTGCAAACGAATGAGTCCTTAAATTAAAGACAAGAAGACCATTTATTAGGATAAGAAACATAACCAAAGCCCCCTCTGGAGACATTTAACAATAGTTCTCGAAATGAAAAGGTTATTTGTGGACGAGAGACAATATGATTAAAACATAATCAACTTTTAATTGCTTTAGAGTTCTTAAAGAATTGCCTCTGCTTCAGTCTCAACATATAGCCTAACACATTGTCTTACACAGCTGAGGGCCTTTTTCAAAAGACATTGAGCAAACTGTGTATAAGACCACGAAACAGCTAAATCCATCTAACATCAACCTGTGATCCTTTTTATTTGACCAACATCTGCTCTGTCAGATGAGATAAGACAAGATGAGGTAAGAGAAGAGAAGAGGAGGAAGTGCTAAATAAGTACATCTAAAGTAAATTTGCTAAATGTCACTTCTGCACGATGTACAAATCTAGCACATACACACATACTAGATTATTTTGTGGACTTCCCAAAACAACATTATTTTAGCCACACATTCAGAGCCTCCTGGCGTAGCATATGATCTCACTGTTGTGTCCCCATTCATGTAGAGGTCCTAAATGTATCAAGTAGCTTATGGTATCATAATCTGAGGAAATGAACAGAAGCATAGCCTACAACAGCTGGCACGGCCGTGCTCCACGATGGCTTCACAGTAAAAAATAATTTCTTAGCAGCAACTAGCCTAACTGTAATATACACTGAAGGATTTATGGGTATTAAGTGACCAAGGCCAAACACAACATTTAACATAGCCTAATAGTTTAATAAGTATTTCGGTTAGTTAAATTTAATTTCAATGTGTCTATTTGGTTACTTTATTTTGAAAGTGTTTAACGGAAGTTTCAGTCTACATCGAAGCCAATTTCACTCATTTGATGTGGCAGTTCTACATGCGACCACCAGAGGGGAGTAAGCACTCCAATTTTAAATACACACATCGTACCGTCATCTCCTAGCATTAAGGCCGACAATAGTGTGGTTCTTGTTGACTCATATGTTATGTCAAAAGTAATATAAACAATTATATGCATTTCATGACATTTGTAGTGGTCATAAATTAAATTTAGCACGACAATCCTCCAGTAGCCATTCTGCTAGCCCGGAAGAGGCTCTTAATAGTTCATGTATTTCACTGTATTTTGAAACTGGTCACCGGAAGTATTATCATGCTCTTGTTTCTACAGCGACGGTAACTTGACTAATTGGAAGGTTCAGTTCCTCGGTGCGACCACTAGAGGGCAGACTTGGGGACCGTAACACATTCTGCAAAAGAAGGGAACGTTAACCAGTACAAAATGAGATCGTACTAGCACAATATTACATTTGGTCACGTTGTCAAACTCAATTTGGAGGAACTTTATTTTAAAATCACTCAACGGAAGTGCTAGCAGGAACTGTCATGTCACTATTTATGCTAGCTGGACATATTTGATGTTGCCATTTCCCTTCATGGCCACAGGAGGGCGACAACACTGCTTTCTAAACACACTGTTGCCAGTCGCGAGCGAGCGTTTTGTTATCTTGGCAAACATAAAAATTGAATAGCCATAAAGGTGAACTTTACATCAAACTATGTTTGAGATATGTATATGCGCTTTTATTTGTATTGTGTTCCTAGCAGTCAGGAACACACTGCAGTCCCAGAAATATGAGCGCTACGCTTTATTATTTATTACTCTTTCACCTCCAACTATGCAACATTTCATTTCTATTCATCTGCACCTTACTCATCTGTGTTATACTGTTTATTATGTAAATATGTTTGATTTGTTACTTATTATTATAATAACTTATTACATTTTTCCATTTCTTATACTCAATGTATATATTTTGTACACTAAATGTGTAGTTGTGTTGTTCTGATGTGCGTAGCACAGGGATTTCTAGTTATTTATTTTTAATAAAGTCTATTTTATTTTATTTTATTTTACCTAATGCTAATGTTTCAATCCCATTTTCTATGTGTCCCCTGCCGTGGTCACAGCAAAGACCGTTTATATATATATATATATACATACACACACACACACACACACACACACACACACACACACACACACACACACACACACACACAGTCTTTGGGTCACAGCGATGACATTTAATTCATCAAGCAACGACATTGCGGACATGATAGTTATCTAAACGTTCAGCTTTCAAAATAAAACATTGAAGTTAGGCGGAAGTAGATGCGCACTTGTCTTTAACTACTACCACGAGAACAGGGATGGTCTTAAATAATGACTGACGATGATGATGTTCTACATCAGCATCCACATTGTAACAGAACTGATTGGGAAGTAAGACGACTGTTACTAACAAACAGTAGAGGGCAGCGTTCAGTCCGCAGAGGCCAAAGAAGAAGAATGTTCTACTCCAAGCACGTGGAATTGGCACGCAATCAAGACGTGTGCTAATCAAGTGGTGTGCTTTGAAAGTCATTAGCGGAGTAGTCTGTTTTTTCGAGCTAAAAATCACTAGCAGGACTTTGGTCGTTAGAAACTAAGCTAACTTAGCTAACTAAGCTAACTTAGCTAACTAAGCTAACTTTGCTGCCAGTCTGAGAGCCACAAAAGAAGGTTTGCGCCATTGAGACGGCCGTGGCGGGAGATTTGACGCCGCCGTGGAGTCTCTAGCAACGGGCTCAGCCATTCCTCTCTGTCCCGATGAACCGATGCATCACGGTGTTTTAGGATTATCGCTGGGCGCATTTAGTGCTCGAGCCCCGGCGTCGTCACCGAGCCGTCGGCCGTCCTGCACCCTGCTGACCGGAACCAAAAGAGACCATCTTCTTAAGGTAAGACCATAGACTCTCTGCGTCTGTCCGTGGATGGATATGTTTAGACAATTAATATGATGCACGATATTGGAGGGAATGATCATTTTGGTGATTTTTTTGCAAGGATCTGTAGCAAAAGAAGAGTTTTCTTCTTCTGTCTGTTGGATACCATTGTAGGCTGGGACGTCAGAGTATTTTCATATTTTGCCTTTAACAAATATTGCACTAGTCCATACTGCAATGTTGATACAACTGCGACTGATTGTGCTGCCCTACGTGCTTCTTCAGCTTGTTGCACAGGTTGAGATGATTCCAAAGACATTTCTATCAACGGTGATCTGTGTGGTCTAATGATGCTCAGGGCTTGGTGTGACACATAAGGCTGTAAATATGGATATCTAATATGCAGTGCACGCGGTGTGTGAGTGGAGTCGTTGTAGGTGTTGAATTAGTAGGCCTGAAGCAGGCTACCAACTAACCTAACCCTAATAAAGGTCTAATATGATAGGTTGTATAATATAACAGAATGTATAATGTAATGTAAAGTGGCTGCAGGGCACTTTGGCACGTGGTTACAGGAAATCTTAGTCTAGAGCTGGAAGACATGGAAAAATCAAATGTCGCCATGTTGTTGACCGAACACCTCGGTGTCGATGCTGGGACGATACTGTCTGGTTGACTGTTGGCGCTTTAACAAAATGGGATTTACACAATGAGATTTTTGATAAATATTCTCCAGAAATAATTTAATGACTTAGTGGGTTAAGGTAAAAGAAGAGCTAGAACAGTCTGGTAAATGACATCACTTTACTGTAACACCAGGTAAAGATAACACTTACCTTATTACCATATTAGGATATATCCAATATCTAAGACGATATCTATAGTCTCATATCACAATATCGATTTCCCAGCCCTAATTAATCTAAACTATAGTATTTTGCCATACTCTGTTAATCTCTTGCACAATAAATCATACTTGGCTACTATTTATAGTGAACATTACAATTAATTGTGTAAACAAGGGCGACAATTATTATTTAGAAACATAAATTGTCAGTTTTTTTTTTTTTTTACTACGTTAAACAGTTAATTATTTAGTCCATTAGATGTTGATTGCAAGATGCCTCTCACGATTTCTCAGATGTCAGACTATCATGACAGTGGCTTAAAAACAAAGAAAACAGATAATCCTCGAGTTATACAAAGGAAATGGATTCTTTTGCTATTATTGTTTAATAAATAAAATAGTTCAATTCATTTAGTTTTGAATGATTAATCTATTGATATGTAAATTGTTTTCACAATACATGTACAGTAGATCTATGCTGTAATCCATAATATTGATTCCATATTACTGTAATTGTATCACAGCTATAATCCATGCCACCTTCAACACCAACCACCGCTTAGACCGGACAGTGACAGACATGGAGCAACAGACCCCGTTGCTCTGCTAGTTAACAATAACATAGGCACAGGCTAATTACTGCTAACTAACATGCTAGTTAACAATAACATAGGCACAGGCTAATTACTGCTAACTAACATGCTAGTTAACATTAACATAGACACAGGCTAATTACTGCTAACTAACATGCTAGTTAACAATAACACAGACACAGTCTAATTACTGCTAACTAACATGCTATTTAACATTAACATAGACACAGGCTAATTACTGCGAACTAACATGCTAGTTAACAATAACATAGGCACAGGCTAATTACTGCTAACTAACATGCTAGTTAACATTAACATAGACACAGGCTAATTACTGCGAAGTAACATGCTGGTTAACAATAACACAGACACAGGCTAATTACTGCTAACTAACATGCTAGTTAACATTAACATAGACACAGGCTAATTACTGCTAACTAACATGCTAGTTAACGTTAACATAGACACAGGCTAATTACTGCTAACTAACATGCTAGTTAACATTAACATAGACACAGGCTAATTACTGCTAACTAACATGCTAGTTAACATTAACATAGACACAGGCTAATTACTGCTAACTAACATGCTAGTACGTCTGCTACTGAGCCATAACATGAGATTCAAGGTAACGGAGCCTTTTATACGTTGTCATGTTTTTTTTTAGAAATAAAAAACGGACAAATGAATTATTTGCTTCAGATGGAAAGTTATTGGCTGTCAAAGTGGCATAAAATATACATTTTTTTAAATGAATATTTTCACAAGGAGTTCATGGTCTCAATCGCTATTGCAAGTCTTTTGCAGCACAGAAGGATGTTCACTTTCTGAATTATGGTCTGGTCGATTTTTAAATGGGTGATTTAAAGCAGGGGGGGTTTTAGGGTGTGGCTATGATGTGATTGCCAGTGGAAGTGGGTAACGTAACGTGGCTCCTTCCTGTCCTCACATGTGCAACCAGGACGGCTTCAGAGTGAATGCCCTGCTACGAGGTGATGAACCCCTCAAACATTGTTTTAAGGTGTCAGAGCTAATCATTGCTAGCAGAGCCTTCAGTTCTCCGTGCCTGTATCCACTAACTACGTGTATGGACTCAAGCCCAAATAAAACCCTTCGTTTTATTAAAACTGCTGTAAAAGTACTATAACTACAACTCAGAGTTGTATATAATAACAGAACTCTGCGCAGGGGTACGGCGTAGCGTTTGCATGCCGAGTTGATGCTTTCTCTGCGGAGTGCAGACTGATTTGCTCTTGCCAGTCCCATGACCAAATTGCAGCCTTTGTTATATTTATTAGGAAATCGCATTTTAACATATCGCAATATTATTGCAAATGCTATTAATTGTTCAGCCCTAATTAGAAAGTTTTGATGTTCCCATTCGCCAACCCCAAACGGCTAATACAATGGTAGGGAAAATCCTGAAAGTCCCCCGTCACAACCAACGCCCACATTTGTGTAAATGCACTCACATGGCCATTATTTTGATGTATGATATCATTTGACACCACCGTTTATGTGCTCCTATGTTTTAATCAGTTGGGCTGCTACCGTGACTCACCAGTTGCGTCCTCATAGACAACGGTGACCGTCTTCCACTTGTAGTACTGCACTATGTCCAGCACGGCTCGGCTTATGGCGGTGTATTCCGGATAGAGATTAATGAAGAAGCTGTCTTTGTTGTCCACTGAGGGGTGTTTCCAGCGGGTCTGGATGTGAGGGACTTCCAGGGCGTTACAAATAGACTGGACCGCACTGACAGATGAGCTGTGAGAGGGGCCAAAAACGGCCCCAACACCCAGGGCCAACTGGTCGCAGGCTGAAGTAATAAAACAGAGAGTGGAGAGAGAGAGGACACAGTAAAAGACACAATCTCTCTTATTGATCCTTCAACACAATATGCTTCTCAGAGTACAACAAGGCTATGCTTACCCTTTCTCGAGGCCTCAAAACTGTCAAATAGGTTTATTCTCTGGATGTCATAGGTCAATGTGGTGTTTGGCATTAAGGTCCGGTTCCTGTTGATGTTGGTTACAGCGAATTTAAATGCCAGTTCTTCAACACTAACGGGCTCATTCTCAAGCGTCTCAAAGATTCCGCCTGTATGAAGAGAAGAAACGGTGGAGGTGAGAGCATTAGCCAAATCACACTGAAGAAAAGCAGAAAGGTTATCGATCCAATGTTCTAGAATAGATCAACGGAGTTACATGTGCAGGAAAAGCTTGACATTCATGAGCCGCATGTCCCTCTCCTTCCACTCGCTTTATGTCGCCATTCTCAAATCCCTTTGCTTTAGGTAACAACAAACTCCGAGCTGACAAGCTACAAGCTAAAAATGGTCGGTGTGAAAGAACATTTGGATCGTGCAACAAGGCAGGCCTGCTTTGTTCATTCAGGGAATTATTATAAAGATTTACTAAAGAATATGTTTATGGCATGTCCTCTCCAACTGGGACATTTTGGGACAGATTGCTGTAGACACACGGCGATACACTGCTAAATGAAATTTAACTAGAGCTGGGTGATATGGAGAAAATTAATATCACAATATTTTTGACCAAATAAATCAATGTCGATATTGTGGCGAAATTGTAGTGTTGACTATTGGTGCTTTCACAAATATTCACACGAAGATTTTGGATAAATAATCATCAGTAATGTGGATATAACGACTAAGTGTTTGAAGGTAAATAATAGAAGAGCTACAACAGTCTAAGTTGTGAGACTATTTAGCAGAGCCACGGTCGTCAGCGCCTCCTAGGACGATTGGGATTGGATCAAAGAAATGCAAACGACCCAGAGGGTTTTTTCTCCTATCCCAGAATGCATCTGTGCTGTAGCTAGACTTTACCGCACAGCCCCGAGAATACTGATGGACTGACCTCACTCAGCGTAGTTGTTCACCTCCGTTACAACCATGACTGAATCAGCATCGCCTCCCGATACGATGACATCACCATACTTATGCCACCATACGATATCATTGCAATATTAAACCTATTGCAATATCCTGCGATATATTGCAATTTATAACATTTTTTCCAACTTAAAATTTTTCCCAATTTCAAAATGACGTCCCCAAACGGAAACTTAGTCAACAGCTGTTTCATCTAAAAAGAAACATTTCTCTCTTTGTTCATGTCTCTTCAGTGTTATTGCTGCAGAATGGGACAAACTGACCAACACATACATAATCTATAATACTAGATCCATACTCGGCGCCTGTGTATCAATACAGTATTGTCACTGTTGTGATACTATATTGTATGTATTTTTTTCTCTCCCCACGCCTAACCTTTACTGACTTCACCCTATTTACATGGCTTAGTTATCCCAAGCTGACACAAAGCTGGTGGGATGGTTTTGTTAGGAAGGCGTGCAAACAGAAACAAAAGCCATTCTCTAACTTCTGAAATAACATGTACACATGTAGTAGGTCGAGCTGACAGTCCGTAAGATTGCAGGCTCGGGGACGGCTCGCGGCTCTCCTCTAGCAATAACGACCCGTATCCTTAATGAAGCCCCATAACTTAATGTAATTTACTGTAAGGGGGTTAAGTGTTTCTGCTCAGGCTGCCCAAACACTGTTGCTATGAAGGTTGTGTTCCATTAAATCAGAAAGTCTAAAAATACTCTAAATATCTACCTTTTATTTTTTTCTTCTTTACATGTTTCTTTTTAGCTAATTAGTTGCCTTCTTTAGTGTGGATGAAACATGTAGGTTCTCTAGTAGAAGACAGGGAGGTTTCATTACTACCCGCATCTGTGACAAGGAAGTCCTAAGAAGTGCTTCTGCTACTTGATATGACTAAAGAATCCGTGCTTATGTGAAATTTGGTGGTCAGTTTGTAGATCTGTCCGTCATTATCCCCTTTATGTTGCACTGTAAGAGACTCCAAGGCTAAATGATGCTGCAGTGGATTAACATCGTCCACTCTTCATGTAGAAACTGCACTATATATATATTAACAGTACACAGTATTTAAGTACATACTCGCACCTGAAAGCATCATAATGGAGCGCTTTCCAGAGCACAACCAAGTGTAACATGGCGTTTGGAAATCTGTTACTCTGTGATAGTAGTAGTAGTAGTAGTAGTAGTAATAATAATAATATTGTGTAGTGTGTACAATTTACTTATTTTACCAACATTTCAAAATCCAAAGATAATCCGATTACAATGGATCATCTCTGTCAGTTGACTAATCAAGTAATCAGTTCAAAGTAATCGCTGCAGATTCTCACAAAATATTGACGACCAAATGTCAGAATATTGAAAAGGCACCTAACCTTGTGACAAACATAATAAACGCATATAGATATTTTTTAAACGCCTGCAACGTGCAACTGTCTGCTGCCTCCTTTTTATAGAAGCTCCTTCAGCAGATGCAGTCGTAAAATGCCACTTTACATTTCATTATAGTTTGCGATAGAATGAGGAGATAAACAGTGACCAAAGCTTTCAAAAGGAACTGAGAACACAACTGTCAAAATTCAATTTCAAGATCCATTTCTCTTTAAAGCACAATCCCTTGTTACCGCTGGCTGTGTGCCGGGTCACAGGCAGGGGTTGGTTCTGAGTTGAGAAGATCCTTCTAAAAACTCTTAGTCCACCACGCTGCTCCAGTAAGATGATGGTCTGGCTTGCCATGGCGGCAATATGGACACGTATTACTCTAGCTGGGCACAGTGCTACATACAAAGTTTTATATTTCAGTTACATAAAGCACAGCATGAAAAGCATTAGGATTAAGGCCAGAAAAACATTGGATAGTCATTGGATTTTCACCACCTTCATGTGGGGCGGTCAGACTCGTGTGAGATCCAGTGTCCTTATCCTTGCCCCTGCACATCGATTTCACCCAAGCCTTTTAAATGTAAATCATTTAAAACGTCTGGACCTTCAGTGATAGGATTTCTGAAATATTACATTCAGAGTTTAATGTTAGTTCTCAGCACATTGACATTCATGAGTGCAGACAGAAAAGAGTCAGGGTTAGTCAGTTTCTTTATCCTAAAACAAATAAATTGTAGGAAAAATCTTGTGTATGCGGCATCCTAGAAAACACAGATTGAAAGAAAGGTACTTTAAAAGCTCTGCCATTTTCAAAGTTGTTAATCAATAGTTGCATTAACCATGAACACAAATCATGAAGATGCCATTTTGATGCTAAAATAATTTGCAAATGACCTCACTTCAACATTGAGGCCACAGATGGCAATAGGTCATTGCACTCTCTAACAGTGTTTGAAGAACTGCCTGTGAAATTGGGATTGATTTGGAAGGAGAAGGGGCCTTTAAAAAGCTCCCCCTGAGACCTTGATTGTGAATGACCTTTTTCTTTGGTGTAGCATAGCCTCAAACCCCAAACTGAGAGAGCCTTGTCTGGACTCCCTGGTCACTAAAAGCGTGCTTGAAAGTGCCAATCCTAATTATGGTCAGCAAGCCTCAGTGAGCAGCTGCTAGGACCTGTTAAAGTCCTCAATTCTTTCCACTGCAACAGGAAATTTCCAATCCAAAATGCAAAAAACCTTAATCCAAATTTGCAAAGAAAGTGTATTACGTCTTTGATGTTTCAAGGTCTTTTTTCATTTAAAAAGAGGAAATTAACAGGAGTTTTTCTGTTGTGCTGTCTTAATTTTTCAAGCTTCAAGTATACAGACTGCAGCTAATGTCACGGGCCATATTAAGGATTCAACAACAAAATAATCCGCGTAGCAGCATCACAGCATCAATTCCAATCTGCGGTTTAGTTTGGTTTTCCTCATGCTTTAACAGGGTTGTGAAAAAAGACGGAGCAAAAGGCAAAATAGCTGCTGCTATTTAGATTTTCTCATCAACATTTTTGCAGCTGACCTCAAATTATATACATCCATTCCAATGCAAGAGATGAAAAAGGCAGCCGATATATGTACTCTATGCATCTGCAAAGTGCATTACATGGCAAATAATAAAATGAACTAAGACAAAATAATGAAACATGCTAAATGAAATCAAGTTAGCTCATGGATACAGCATTTGTCAGTGGTGTTTAATCAGATACTGTACACATTTCCCATTACAGCCAATTTAAATTGCTGCCTCCTCCAGAGAGAAACGATCATTGACAATCTCACAGTAAGTCTATAAGCCTAAGTCCTGAATAAAAACAGACCTGTTAGCAGATGTCAGACAGTGGCTGCATCCGCCCACGTTTGGGTAGGCCACTGTGTTCTGGCAAACGTGTATTTGGTTGGAAGGTTTCATGTTTGAAATAAGGTATATAACCTATTTACACACCGTTATCAGCAAAAAACAAATATGTATTTTATTGCACTTTTTACTGATCTATTTCCTCTTCGAAGCTTGGTCTAAAGGCACACTCCACAGAGAAAGAAAACCTGGCTGTCTCCTCGTTTCCTCCTGAGATGAGCTCTTAAATGAATGTGTATGGTATAGTGAGTTTCTTGATTTCCAGAGTGACGGCAGTTTGTCTGCAGCTCAGCATGAAGAGCGCTGGTCCAAGCAATCAGTGCTGGTCCACATCGAGACATGTTTACAGTGTTTCAGGAAGCTGAGCTCTTTGTTAAAAATGTCTGTGGACAACACACATTGATTAATACAGCTGAGATGGCTGCACACTGTATCAGGAAATGACCATGTACGAAAGCTCAGCTATAATCACAGTTTTTATCCTGGCCGCCATCAGACATCAACCAAACTCTACTGAATTTTTGGAAAATTGGTTTCAAATTAGCTTATATATCCATGTGGTTAAAAACTGAAACAGGACATCATCAGTCTTATCTCTACTTACATTTTCAATTAACCCCACTCTTAAGACCCCGCAGCGTTGTATGTGCATATCAAAATGAAAAAATTAGAATTAGTCTCTACCCCAGGCTTTAACAATTTTAGTCCAATGAAATTGCATTAACATTGTCAAGAGTGGCTTGTAATGATTTCCTCTTCCGTTCATGCAGACATAGTTAAGGCAGGGATGGTAAATATTTCCACTTTTTGATATATTGTTTGAAATGGTTTCTACATCCCAACAGTAATAAATAACTTTTGGGCTCTGAAAAACAACCAAAAAAGATCTGTAATCTTAAACTGCTGAGATTTTACTTTCAAATCTTACTAGCATTTCAATATTGCAATATCACGATTCTCCAAATCTTTGATTACATTTTTGTTTCATTTATGTCATTTTTAGACTACACTCATATGTAATATGTCTGACCTTTGTTCACAAAGTACCAAAAATACATTGTTGTAATTTAAACATTAATTAACAACATAATGTAACAATAACATTTCTTCAGTCAATTGGAAACTTGACAATTTGTCAATAAAGTAAGAAGGAAAACAATCCTGAGTTATGACGCCTAGCATCACAGAGTTTGGTGTTTGACGCCCCCAACGTCGTCTTCCAGGCAGCGCTATACATCCATGCATGAGCCAACAGTTATGGTTGAAGGGGCCGGTCACAGCGCTGCCTGGAAGGCTTAGTTGGGGGCTACAGAACGGGCACGCAGGCTGAAACTCAACCGGTGGTTTTTGTTGGGATAGAGCTATAAGCAGAAGGAATACCCGCTAGCAGCCAGGCTAATGTGCAATGGTAAACACACATAGCAGGACTTGTGAACATTGTCAACATAACTCATGACTCACTGGAAATCCAAAATACTTCCACACACTTCGGTGAAAGAGGAGGGGGCTCAAGTTCTGTCGATGGCATCTGCAGTGCCATGCTCTGTTCTGACTGGCTGGAGCTACGTCAGAGGAGCTTGGCTGACTCGTAGCACTTGAATATGACTGGACGTGACACGGGAGAGGGCGCTATCGACGGTTCCCTTTTTTTATTTGATATTCAAGATTGTGACTTCATTTTATTACTCAACGTGAACTTAAAAAGTTAAACGAGCATAATGACAAATACATTTAAGATGAATTCTGAAGCGGTTAGACGTATTTTTCCCATGACGATAATTTAGATAATTTATTCCTGTTGATAGGTAATAATAATAATACATTTTATCTATTATGCCCTTTACATTTCAAAAAGAAATCTCAAAGTGCTACAATTAATAGGGAGAAAAAAACAGTTTCCAGAGTACGATACAATTGACAAGCAATAATAAAACACCATAAAACTAAAATTAAAACAATGACTGTTTAAAGGCCTTTTGAAATAGTAGTGTCTTTAGTCCTTCTTAAAAGTCTAGGTCTACTTAGTAAAGGGAGTTAATGGAGATCAATATTCGAATGAAGCGTGTAACAACGTGGCGACTGCAGAGCACACAGAAAACCTTTTTGTTTACTTAAATCACACAAATGTTGCACTTATGTAATTGCACAAAGTGACAATGCGATAACACAATATTTCGAATCCATCTCTTTGCCTGTTGGGCAACCTTCACCGCACCTGTCCAGGTCCTAACCAAGTCAGTGTTTCAAATTGGGGGGTGGGTATTTCAGACTGGACGTGCTGCGATGATAGCTCAGATCCCTCAGATCCCTTTGGTCTGGTCACTGGAACATTTGGTCACTTTTAAAAAGGAAACCTTCCATCCAGAATCTTATCGGCATCCACGCTCGCCATCCACTCAGAACGTAACGTTACCACTCTCTGGCCGGCTCGCGAGCCCAAACGGTGTGTGTGCGGTGTGTGTGCCGTGTGCCTGTTGTTGTGTTTCCGGTCTAGCTAGATCCGGTGGGTGTTGTAGTTTTTCTAATGTTACTAGTTGTTGCAGCAGCATGTGAAAAAACTACAAAGTTTGCTAGGCCCAAAAGAACGTTAATCTCGCCATAAAAACATTGACGCCGTTAGAATTGGGTTAGCGTTATTGCCGTTAATAACACATATAATCTTTATAAATAAATAGAAAGATCCCTTGAATTAAAGAACTGTGACAGTACAGTATGTACAGTGGGACAGTATGTACTGAGTGGGACATTTTATATAAATCTGTCTGGTCTCTGGTTGACTAACTATGTAACGGGTGACACATTTCTTTGGCATTTTTCTACTAAAATTTCTGGTTATTGGCTTTTCGACTGCCATGTAACGGTACGATTTATTGTTCTAGCTCTACTTCAAGAGGACAGTAGCAATAGAAAATAAGCCACTGTTTAAGGTTATTCCCTTTATATCCTCACTTGGTCACATGCTTCCACTCTTAACATTGAGTTATTGTTGTCTTAAGCAGGATCAATAATTTGTAAAATAAAATGTGGACAAAGAGTAAACACATACCTTTGATCATAAATTGATCCTATATAAATTTTGCAACGTAACGCTATGGCCGGAAAATAATCCTGCCTGAACTGTGTGGCTGCTTTTGGAGTTTAACTTCCAAAACGGGTCATGGGGTCATGGCTCAGGGCATCTTTACGTTCTGCACTTCTACGTTTCATGGAGCAGGACGAACAACATTGTAAATGGGATTCGTTTTCACCACCGATGCAGAGAAATAGGGAATAAGCACCTTACACGTTATGTTTGCAGATGACACGTGGATCAATGCCCTCCCTCAATAGCCTATTAGCAAGCAAATGGACAAGAACGTTGGAGCTGTCTGGGATCATTTATGCTTCAGTAATAAATCGCTAGACAAGCTAGTCATGTGAGACACTTTTGTGTATAGTAGAAGAAGAATGCAATCATCCATATAGTCAAAAATAAAATAAACAATGTAGAAATACCTGCATATTAAATTCCAGCTTCTTTTCCAATGTAATGTGACAACTATTTCATCAGCTTTATTATTAATGCAATTTATGAAGAAAGGTGGAATGAAAATTCTTGCTAACCCTAACTCATTAATTGCATTTCAACATAATTTTAAGGATCACTGAGCTTCCATCTCATCTTTAATATGCCAGACAATGCTGTGGGGTGATGCATGCTGGGAGGTCACAAAAACAAAAGATTCTGCTCGTGCTGCAGGCAAATGCTGATAAACCCTTAGGCTTAGCTTTTTATAGACTTCTGTTCCTCCCTTAAGTGTAGAGAGCAAGAAAGATAACCGGGTTCAGGTTTAGGTAGCGTTGTGGAAACCCAAAGGAAGAGGTCAACAGTAGGGACTGATCTTTAGATCCTAATTCAAATCTGTGACTCTGTGCAATTATCACATGAAGGGGTGTCTTTTAAGGCAGAGGAACACAATGACGTAGTGTTTTGCTTTCTTCCCCTCTCCCCATCCTGGGCCAGTTCCCAGTGAGACCCCCCACCTCAACAACACCACCAGCACAACTCCAACCTGGGCCCATGCCAGACTGTGAATGAATGGGGAGGTCCTAACCAGTCTACTATCTTCGTTTGATGTAGAGCACTGAGCGTTCTCTGTTACAGGATTGCTGCTTTTGAGCCAACACCAAAATATTTAGACCAAAAGAATAAAAAACCTGGATCATAATCTGTACCATAGCCACCTAATTTATAAAACTGCTGGACGCTAGACTATTAAACTGGGAGGTGATTGCATCATATATCATATCAAAGGATAGTTCTCTGGCAGATAGTAGCTAATCACACTGTCACATCCTATGGGTCCAGTCATCATAAATAAATAAAATAGATATCACCACTAAATAAAGCATGCAAGCAAGATGAAACGAGAATTTAACAAACCGCAAACTAGAGTGGAGGCCAAGCCACAAGCTGCTGCTTCTGTGCTCCCCCCAATGAGGAGATTTGGTCGCTGCCTAAGTACCATATTTGGGGATGAGACTTTCTGTAGAAAGAAGATTAGTGTTAGTTGTTTTAAGGGCTTGAGGGAGAAGATTTACCATTATTACCAACCCCAGTGAAAAGAGTGGTAGCCAGTCACAATCTGATGCCAGAGAAATGTTAATTGAACCAAGCCACACACCATATGGGGGAGATTATGATGTGTGCGGGTCATGAAGAGAAATTACAAAGATTAGGTGGCCTCGGAGAGTGATAGATGATTTACAGAGATTAAGAATACAGTGAACAGATCGGGACTGTTAGAACCAGGATGAAGCACCGGCCTATTAGTCTCCAAAGTCTGAATGTTAAGTCTGTGGAAGTAGAGGAAAATTAGAAAAGGTTGCACTTGGAAATGAACTGAGCCTGAAGCCTAAATTAAAAAGTCATTTTTCTGATGCAATCTTCTAACCCATGAGAGGAAAAGTGGATAATTTGTTGCTGTCTAATTGATACAAAGTTACTTCAGAAATAAAAGGGGAAGAGTCGGAGCGAGAGCTCTGTTTGTCTAATTCCAAGTGAAACTCTCCAAGGCTTATCAGAAAACTTTGCATTCCATTTTTAGTTTCAATTCGTAACAAGAGTTATCTCAAGATACCTTAAAGATAGATAATGTAGTAGTTAGTTTTTACAACATTTAGTGTACAGCGGTGAAGAAGAACTCCTTTAAGGAAGAAACCTCAGCCAGACCCGATTGTAACAGTCACAATAAAGATTATGGACCAGTTCTCTCAGCTCCCCATTCACTGATGTCATTGGCCATCTGCATACATATGCACCAAGTCTAAATAACTCTGGACTTTTTTAGGGCGCGGAGAAGCCTCCGTTTCTCTGAGACAGTCCACTCTGTACTCTTCCTCTCTTGCTCTGCATCCACTTCACATTTCTCAGTCCCAAAAACCCCATCATGGCAGCAGTACATGCTTTCAGATGCAGCAGGCCAACTCAATCAGTCATCTGCCTCTGACCTGCGCTGTCGACATGGAGGAACAGAGACTCTGGCATTAGCCAACCAAAGTGGATTAATATGATTTTGATGAAAACCAATACAGTTGTTTTATGGGAAGAACCCAGCAGTTCTGTCCTCAGTGTACTTCGCGTATGAACAAAATAATCCAACAGTGAAACTTATAAGGATGCTGTACAAACATCAAAACTAAATGGAAAGTCTCTGCAGCATAAACGTATCTTTGGATTGAAAGTGAATATAAACTCACCTTTGAATAACATGCAGCTGTCTGGAGGCTTGTTGTAGGATACTGATAATATGATTCAGTAACCAGGTCTGTTAGAGTGACACAGGAACGGATAAAACTGAACCCTGACACACTGGGACTCCTTATGGGTAGTTTTGGTTGATAGTGCCAGGAGCTCCAATTACCTTAGCTATAGCATCTGAGCTGCACTATGTCTATCCATGGATGTCTTTGCATGACATCCACATGTATGTTCTCTGCATGTATTATCAGGGTTGTTTTTAATACAATGTTTAATTGGTCATCTTTTAGAAAGATGGAATTCTGCATGCTTTATAGGCACTGTGTGATGATAAGAAAATATCATGTTAATGGTGATGCCACAAAAAGCCAATTTGTTGTTACTACATACTAAAAAGAGAGGTGGTTATAATCCCAAAGGGAAATGACCTTTAACCCAGGTCTGTACATCATCTTAACACATTGTCTCAAAAGCTGATGAGTGTATGGTGTCTATTATATTGGTATATTGACAAATAGGAACAACATCAAAAATCTGACAATTTTACCACTTACCAATTCTCAGGACTTGCTGCGAAGTCAGACAAAACTCTGCTATAAAGTACAGCAATGCAAAGAACAGTCCCTTCCTTTTCGCCATGGTCCGCTCTCCAGAGTCCAATTTAACATTGATATCAGTTTTTCTGTCCTCGGTAATTCATGCTGATTACTTGCCAATCCTTGCATCCGTAACAAAAATAAACTGGTATCCGACCCACGTCCATCACTCACACATTGTAATGAGAAAAAAAAACAAAACAAGAACACACACTCCACCTGCAGCTGTCACTGATCAGAAGAACTCCAGTTTTGTCGTTCTAAGGTCCTTCAGGTGCCAGGGAGGGTGAGCTTCCCATAGTCACTATCCACACTTCCCTCTCACCATGGGCTGTTTCTAGTGCACACTTGAGTTGTAGGCAGCAACTGAGGAGGAGGAGGGGGACTGTGAGCGGGGCTCCTCCTGTCAAGGTTGCATGAATAGAAGTTGGCGTTGCTGATTAGGATTTTCAACACAAAAGCTGAATTGTTAACCAAGTGCGAACATAAAGAAAATCACATATATTGAAGCCATTAAATTTGTTTTTATCAAAATAAAATACCAAGCATCCAACACAAGTACAATTAGCTGTATGTATATTTGATTTTTTTAAATGATCAATCTTACATTATCTATCTCTACATGTGTGTGGCTTTTGATTTTACTTACCTAATCCCCAAAGGCTTTAGTCATGTAAATAATCTATATAAATATTTAGATATTAAAATATTTCGTTACTTTTTTGTGCATGTTGCTGGTGCCCAATTTACCATTATTTGAATATGCAAATGATTTTATTTTGAAATCAAGCCGTCCTTGCTTCCAGTCTCACTCTCGCTGTCTTTGGCTGACTTGACACAGCTGAGTGTCTGTCCTGTGCAGGCGTTCAATTGAGGGCACAGCCAAGCCGCTAATCCACAAACATGGATACGTCCTGAAGATTAACTTCAAATCTGGCAGCATTCGACCTCGACAACGTCTTTGCTTTGGTACACCGAGGAATGATTAAATCTTTGCTCCAGTCCTGATGGAAACGCAAATCTAATCTTCAAACTGGTCTGTGGCACTCCCTTGAAGATTAACTGTACCTTAAAGTTTTGTTACTTCAGCTAATGAACAGCAGTGGAAGCAGTGCCGCCTGCACTGTGAGTTATGAGGTTTGCACTTAAGGACACATTAGGTTCTCTGGTGCCACCTAGTGGTGACTAATGCCAGTGTCGAGGACTGGGTCAGGCTCAGTGAGCAGAACTGCCAGCATATGATTGCCTTCTAAGCATCTGTGTGTCTGTGGAGTCCCATTCAGGTAGTCTCACTTTCTTTACATTATATTTGTTAGTTTGACAGTAATAGATTGTGATTTCAGTAACATTGTCACACCAAGAATAGACTTTAAAACCCCACCCTCACCACTAGTTATTTAGTGACATTTATTCATTTTCTTAGCATTTGTAAAATATTTGATCTCTTGATGCTAGTTAGTAGGCTGGGTAAGCCCCGCCCACTCTGCTGGTGATTCGATTTAATTAATTATTTCTCCTGTTTCAGTTCGCAATTTGCAGGAACCAATCACAAACCTGGCGCACTATTGGTGGGTTTGACACAATGACGATAAATAAGCAACCAATCAGCTTCTTGTTTACATTCAACGTAGCGATCACCAAACGCCACCGATGCGCAGCAATCGTTGATGCCGCTGGTGCTGCTACGTCACTCGGATCACTGTTTCCGATGGGTTGAAGGACTATCCAATCATGTACTAGGTAATTATACTGCAACACATATGACCCACCCTAGCACAAAACATGGGCAATACGCAGGGAAGCAGGTTGCATATCAATCATAGAGACTAAAATATCATTTGGAAAACTGATGCTCCTCAGGGAAACATTAAAATTCAACACAAAACCAAAGTTGCTGAATTAACTGCTGCATCTTACAAAACTGCACCTGCCAAATAGTAAGCATGTGTCACTCAAAATGTCCATTTTATGATCAGTGCTTTTACAATAAGTGTTATTTAATTAGTAAGACATTAAAAGACAAAAAGCATTGAAACTCGTACAGTGATTATCAAAAATATTTAATAACATAATAAACTAGAAATAATAGACTTTTACTAATATGCAAATCAAACAACCCATATATAGTCTTTTGCAAAATTCAAATTACAATGATTTTTTAATGGAACACACTAATCGTCATATAAGCAGAGAAAACCTAATATTCTGGTACATGTACAGCAGTTAAAATGAGCTTGTGATGATATACTACCTAAGCATACTGCTTTGTGTCTTTAACTTTAACCAGCTAAAAAAAACACATGATTTTAGTTTATATGTATACACCAGCACTGCTCCTACTCTTTGACTTGGGTTGTATCCTTGATTCTTCATAGCCTATGAAAACAGGAGTGTGTGGAACCAGGTCCAAACTGGACTTGTCGGACGCAGTAGGATTGCCTAAATAAGTTGGTGAATAGGGTGTGGTGTTTTGCCTTAGGTACACGGAGTTGCCGGGCGTATACAGGCTCCCAAAATGATCAGAACTCTGCGTGGTGTAATGGTAAGCCGTGCTACCCACATAAGATGATGAATTTTCAGGCAGACAGGGGTTATAGACAACCGGATGGTTGATTTGTGCTCCGTCATTTGTCATTACTTGAGGAACGTTTTGAAGTGGCGTCGTAAGTTGTTGCAGAGAAGGATGGTATGCAGTAGAATGAAGGCTGGAAACACGTGAGATGGGATGATAACTCATTAGAGTTGTCTTGCTGGGTGCTGGCTGATAACCAAGCAATTTGGCTTGCCGGTACATGTCGAATGAGTCTTTCACTGAGGGAATACGGCGGCAGAGGAACAACACGGCTGAGGCAAAAAGGAAGCCCCCTGTCACCCAACCGATGTAGAGAGCCTCTCCCAGCTCCCTTCTCTGGGCATCAATTAGCAAAGGATTGTAAAAATCCCTGATTATAACATGACCTGTCCATGAGACGGGGATAAAGACACAGATGCAGGCTATGAGCTGCATACCACCTGCAACCATCAGAATGGTGGTCTTAGCCCAATCGTTGTCCTGTATACAGGATGTACACCGCATTCCTGCCAGAGCCACAAGGAGCCCCACAGCTGACAAGGCTAGAGAACAGCACATCAGACCCCTGGCTGCCGGTAGCTCCGAGGGCAGGTACAGCAGAGAGTCGTACACCTTACACTGCATCCTGATGTTGGCTTGTCTGTAGCAGTTCATCCACAAACCTTCCCAGCGGGTTTCCATCACAATTATGTTTTCCCCAATGAAAGCAGTCACCTTCCACATGGGCATCCCTGTAGTAGCCGCCGCGCCGATCAGCCCAATCAGGCCGACACACATTGCCGCTATCTCTGATACACCTTGAACCATTGTGCAGTCTACAAGAGTTCAGCTGTATCCAAATTCAAAATTTGTTTAGCCTGACTACAAATTCTGGTGGTTCAGTACAACTTCTCAAAATCGGAGGCAGAGATGATTCCAAGGCTGTGAGGATGTTCTCATCTGACGCAGTTTGTATGCTGGACAGGTTGTTTGTTATGGTAAATATGGTTTGCTGTCACCTGGTTGGCTCAGGGCAATAGGGGTAAAAAGGACTCCTGCTTATTTTGTGTTTATGGTTCCTCTGGCTATAGTGGTTTATCTCTTCCATTGGCTTCTCCATGATATACCAGAAACGGCTCAGAACTTCAGAAAGTTTAAGACCTGGCATGTTTTGGTTTTGTCTAATTATCTTTGATAATAATTCAGAAGAAAAACAATTACACAATGTAGCACATATAAGCCCCTGCAGTACTGTGATGGTCCACAAGGGAGCAGAGATGACTTCAAGGTGATGAAACAGCAGTGGCTCACATCACACAGTCCAAACTGTTAATGATTGTTGAGTACCAGGAAACAGTTTTGTAGATTACAAGTTTAAATATTGTAATGCTAAATTATATTTGTAGAACTCTGTTGAAAAGACTTAACATGGACAAACAGGTTGTTCATTTTGAAGTAACCTTAAGCAACAATGGAGAAAGACAACCTTTTCAGTACATCCCCATACATCCCCATACCCCATACACAAGGGGCATGCCTTTTAATGTCTTTACATTCAGTGTATTTGTAATTGAGATTGATTTTTACTCAGTGAAGATGAAATGAGCTGACCCAGTGTTTCTCGAGCTAACATACTTCACTAAGAAGTGATTGAAATGTTTTCTTATTGCTCAGACATATGGAGCTGGGATCAACCTAGACATAAACTACACAACTCTTTGTTTCTTCAGTCAAAGTGACTTTCAAAGTGTTATCACATGATCATGCTTTTAGGTCTGGTTCTTTATAAACACTAAGCTGTGCACTTCTTTAACAAGCAGTCTTAAACTAGCATATCATTTTTTATCAATTTTTATTCTAAAGGCCAAGGGAACTTGATCAGGATGAATAGTCTCCTGATCCATTTAATAACTGGTTTTCAATGATAAAAAATGGGCCTGCCTCTACAGCACACTGCCACTTCCCTGAACTTTGTGTCATCCACAGACCAGAGTCTCCAACGTGGCACTGATTCTGTTAGAAGGTCTAAGAGCTACCGGATCAGCAGAGCACTCACGTAATGCACAGAAAACTATGGTGCAGGTATTATTTTCTGAAATATAGTGACTGCTTCCTTTAATGGCCTTTTATCACTTTGTTTGTCAAAATATCACCATGACTTGGAACACAGAGAACACAGATATATTTTGAATGTTCACAAAGATACGAACATGAGCAGAAATCTTGCTCAAAGACATCTGAAATATTACAGTCCAGAGGTTTATTAATTCGTTAAAAGGAATTCACTCAGATAAAATTAGAATTGAATTGTCTACTATGTTTCCCTTTACATATAGGGAAACATAAAAGACAATTCACCTGAATGTAGGAAATTAGGTGTTAAATGATCAAAATGTTCTGGAGGAGGACCCCCAGACCCTTGTATCATAAGTCCCCACACAGATCTGGAAATAAAACGTCTAAAATGAACATACGCCAGCTTTTGACAAGCCAATTGCTGTTTTGCATTATCTAAGTTTATTTGAATGAGTCCTGGCTAAGCCCCAAACCTCCTCAAGCCCTAGAAACTCCCCTGAACAAAGATTGTCCAATTTAAAGAGGAACACATACGTTTGGAGTTATTAACACTACAGACACAAATGTGTAATTCTCATCCAGTCAGTCACTCATATAGCATTTACTGTACCTCTAACCACCTGATGATGTGTCTAATACAGGTTAAAACAGGTCAAAATTGAGCAGAGTAATATGAGGACAATGCTAAGTGGGGTTATGGTGCCCATGACATTTAATTTGAATACACAGCTCAGGTACAGCTAATGTTAAAGAAAGATAGACTGCAATATCTGAAAAATATAAACGGTCTTTATAACTGCATAGCTTGGTTGTATGTGACGACAACATCTAGCATTTTAACAGTAAACACAAATACACATCTCTCACATTACTCGTTGGTTAAAGCTTGCATGAAGTGTTATAGCATACATGTACAAAATTGGTAACATGATATACAAAAATAAAGCTGTCAGAATAAAATTTGATTGTACATTATACAACACAAAAAAGCAATGGTAATCATGCTTTTAGAAAGTCAGGGTTATAATTATGCTACAGGCTAATAACTAGTAACAAGATATTGGGTACTCCACAAGTGTATGAAAAGACAACACATCCATATTAATCAGATTCATTTGCATTCATAGGACATTTATTTATTGAAATGTGTTGTTTTTACCTTTCGACATTTGAAATGTGTCTTAGATTGCACTGCATGTTGACCATAACGGTGATCATCATTTTCTAAGTGAGTTGAAGTGTTCAGAGATAAGCCACTCCGCTGCGTACAGAGGGCTGTCTGGACTGGTAGCTGTAGTTGGTTGATGGGTGTCTTGACAGCACTGGCTGAAATTGAGGTTGTGTTTGGGGAATCATCACCAGCTGTCGAGGCTGTAGTTGCTGTGGAGGATATGCCATGTAATCGGAGGTCCTTGAGTACACATATCTCTCTGAACCTTTATCCTCAGACTGCAGATTGCAACACATAAACGTGCATCCTCCAGCCAACAAGAATGCAGAGGCCACCCAGCCGATGTAGAGAGCTTCTCCGAGCTCCCTTCGTTGGGCGTCGATCAGCAAGGGGTTGTAGAAGTCCCTGATGATGACGTGACCTGTCCAGGACACTGGAATAACACAGCAGATGCAGGCCAATATTATCATGCTTCCTGCAATGATGAGGACCAGCCGCTTAGCTCGGCTGTTGTTTCCAATGCATGAGGTGCACTGCATCCCCAGTAAACTGATCAGAATACCAAGGCCAGCCAGCGCCAGAGCGCAGCACATGAGCCCCCGTGCTGCCTGTAGATCAGGGGGCAGGGCCAGGAGTGAGTCGTACACCTTGCACTGCATTCTGATGTTGGCCTGTCGAAAGCAGTTCATCCACAGCCCCTCGTAACGGGTTTCAAACACAATGATGTTCTCCCCGATGAAGGCTGTGACTCGCCACATTGGCATCCCGGTGCTTGCTGCTGCCCCAATCAACCCAATCAGGGTCAATAATAGGCCCACTATCTCCAATGCTGAGTTGGCCATCCTGTCCTCCTCTTATCCCTCTAAGCACTTACGTAATAATGTGCAGGCACACTTTGACTATAGTGGGAAGCAGTGTATGGGGTGGCTTTGCATCCCAGTGGAGGAGGAGGAGCAGGTTGATGTTTACCTGTAATGCCTCCTCCTTGTGGACAGGACACTGGAATGGGAGGGGTGGGAATTGCGACCGGTTGCTAGGAAACCAAATCCCCTAGGGCTTTCTTTTCTTTGTACACCTACACCAGGAACTGCTTTCAGCTGCCATTTTGTTTGTTCAGAAGTCTCAAATTACATTCTCAGATCTCACTTTACAAGAAAGCCTAAAAACAAGGTGTTTTTTTAGTTTACCAAATACTAAAATACTCTGTTACTGTATTACCATTTATACAGATAGGCATCAATCAGCTCTGGGGACTTTCCTGTTTCAACACAAAATGATTCGCCACTGTAGTGTCCCTTATGGTACTAAGTGTTCCTTAAAACTGTAATGGCACTGTAGACACCGAATATTAGTGAAAAAGCATTTAGGGGTTTGTGTGTGTGTGTGTGTGTGTGTGTGTGTGTGTGTGTGTGTGTGTGTGTGTGTGTGTGTGTGTGTGTGTGTGTGTGTGTGTGTGTGTGTGTGTGTGTGTGTGTGTGTGTGTGTGTGTGTGTGTGTGTGTGTGTGTGTGTGTGTGTGTGTGTGTGTGTGTGTGTGTGTGTGTGTGTGTGTGATGGGATGTAGTACTTGTATTTCCATGTGTCACTGTCGTTTGATGTCTTGTCTGGGTCTCTTGTGTCTGTCTGTGCTCAGGATAAAAAGCAGCTGCTTCCCTGGCTTGGTTGAAATGAAATCTCTTGCCAGGTTTGCATTATGTGTGAACAATCTGGTTTTACCAGTTTAGGCACATTCCCTCTGACAACAATGGAGACAACATAACAACTTTCCAAGCACGCACCCTGTGAAGAAGAGCAGTTTTAGTAAGACAATTGAAATCCTAGGCAACCTAAAGAACACTGGCCATCATGTAAGCAAGAGTTCCACCCAGGTTATTGATCAATTCAGCCTTTGTACATTCAGCAAACAGAAGAAATGACAGTTTTCTTTTTTATTATAGACGTTATCCCTTTATTGGAAACCACAATTGACCTCATATTTAGGCCAGCACTTTAAAAGTATGTACATTTACAACAAAAACTCCACAGTGAATACAAATCATCTGGAGGTATGTGTATTATCTGAAAAAAGGCCTAGTGCATAATTTATTCTCAGAGAATGCCAGCAGAGGCTGTTAAGACAATAATATCAACAGCTAGTATTTCAGATTTTTTAAAATACTTCTGAATGACTGAAATACTATAGTATAATAAAGCAAATGGAAAGAAAAAACATTTACAGTAATTCCGCACAGTTCATCATGATCAAAACTATTCCATAATAACAGTTTATAATTAATTTTAATCTGCAATACACTTGGCCCTCTTTGAGAAATAAATGAAAGATTTGGCCATTTCCAGTGACAGCCATTGGTCAAAGCAGTCAATTCACACTCTTTCAGATGTGCTTGAATGTGGCAAGTTATAGAAAAATAGTCCACATTTGTGTTGGATTTCCCTCACTAGTACTGAGTTGGTGTGTAAGCTACAGATCCTGGTGGGGGTGCTGAGTACGCAGGCTGGTAGCTGTAAGCTGGCTGGTACGTGTATGTCTGGGGCTGGTATGTGTATGCAGGTTGGTAGATATTTCCGTTGGGGTTGTATATGACCCTCTCTTCTGCGTCCTGGGTTCGGGGAGCGTGACGGCACAGCAGGATCACTCCGGCAGTGAAAAGCAAAGCTGAGGTCACCCAGCCAATGTAAAGAGCCTCCCCAAGCTCCCTGCGCTGGGCATCGATCAGCAGAGGGTTGTAGAAATCCCTGATGATGACATTGGCTGTCCAGGATACAGGAATTAAGGTAGTGACACAGGCCAAAAGGAACAGACAGCCTCCAGCCACAAGAACAATATGCTTGGTGCGAGCCCGATGGTCCACCACTTTGGTACACTTCATCCCAACCGCTGAAACTATGAGGGCGATGGTGGCCACGGCAACGGAGCTGCACATCAGACCCCTGGCTGCTTGGAGGTCCGGGGGCAGGAACAGAAGGGAATCGTACACCTTGCACTGCATCCTGATGTTGGCTTGTCTGTAGCAGTTCATCCACAAACCCTCCCAGCGGGTCTCCATGACAATGATGTTCTCCTGGATGAAGGCTGTTACCTTCCACATCGGCAGGCCTGTCACGGCTGCCACTCCGATTAGTCCAACGAAACCGATGATGAGGGCCACTACCTCACAACAGATGGCATCCTGTCGTTCCTTCTTCTTAATTTTCTTTTGTTCCTCATATACAGATTCTTGATAGTCTGCATATGTCTTGGCCTGCTTCTCATCGTAGTAAGAGCCTGCGTAAGATGGAGGGGCTTTGCCGTAGCCACTATAAGCAGTGTAAGAGGCCATTGCGGCTATCGCACACAAAGCCAAAGATAGACCTCTGGCTGCACTCTGCCAAGTCTCGAAACAAATGTGAGGAGAAGAACTTATACACCCACTAAAAAAAAGCTGAGGATGCAATGTTACCTGACTGGTTAAACTGCTTTGCAGCCAGATGAGCGAGAACACACCAACAAATGCTGCTTGTTTTGGATGCAAATACAAGGCTTCTGCTATTGAACCATTTGGTCTTGTGATTAGGAACACTTCATCAAAAACAAAAGAAATCCTTTCGTACAGTCAAGTTGATCAAAACATGTTTCCTCTCCCTTTTTAAAGAGACTTTTTACCACAGTAATAGCAATACTACACAGTAGTTAGAAATCAGACCGCAAACGGGAGAGTTAAAAATGTACTAGAAACAGGAAAATACATGAATATGTGGCTTTTTTTTTTCCTCTGAACACAATTGTTATGAAATTTAAAACAGTTGGTTTGGATAAACATTATCATTTATGTACAGTAGGTGGTGGATAACAAGAATCTGCTGTCTCTCTCCAACAGAAAGCTCACAGATGTCAAACTGTCTAGATGGAAACTGAGCTGATTGAAGCAGAAACCTGAGTAGGATTGGTTTCAATGGAACACAGTAATGTCCCTCTTCCAGAAGTTCTCACCTTATTATAATTAATTATAATTCATCATTTCTAATTAATACTCTAATCGATACCCTATGGGGAAATTACACTTAAAAAAATAAAATAAAAATAACTAAACAGTAGAACAAAGTCCTACAGTGGCTTGCATTAGTTTAAACCCCACAGCTAAAGTTTATTTAAAAAGAGGAATAAAAAAACATCTTTTGGAAATTGATCTTAATGCCCTAATTCAAAAAATGTAGGAAAATCCTACATTGTGTGGGTGTATACTTATGCCCCTGTATTTTAACATAGGGGGGTGTATACGTATGCCCCTGTATTTTAACATAGGGGGGTATACTTATGCCCCCTTTATTTTAACATAGGGGGTGTATACTTATGCCCCTATATTTTAACATAGGGGGGTATACTTATGCCCCCTGTATTTTAACATAGGGGGTGTATACTTATGCCCCCTGTATTTTAACATAGGGGAGTGTATACTTATGCCCCT
>NC_048409.1:279282-281263 GCF_013103735.1 Etheostoma cragini | reverse complement strand
GGGGGGTGTATACTTATGCCCCCTGTATTTTAACATAGGGGGTGTATACTTATGCCCCCTGTATTTTAACACAGGGGGGTGTATACTTATGCCCCTGTATTTTAAGGAAGAACATTTATTTATTTACATTATTCATTCACAAAGAAAATTGGTGTCCTCAAAGGTTGGATTTTCCTAATATTTTTAAATTAAGGCATTAAGATCAATTTCCAAAAATGATTCTTTATCCCTCTTTTTAATCAACTTTAGCATGGGGGGCAAATGTATGCAAGCCACTGTAGCTGGAGTTTGTATTTGATGTTTTTGTGTGAAGCATGGTATAATTATTTAAATGCCGTTCTACAAAAATGCAAGCAAATATAGAATTAAACCTTTTCATTGAAATATCCGTTGACTAAGTTGATGCGTCTGCGTGGGTCATTAGCTATTACTAAATCAAAAGGATTAAGACCAGTTGAGCAGTCAATTCAATTTAATTCATAGTGTCAATCCTAACAGAAGTTATCTCAGGACTCTTATAGCACTTATCTAGACAACACAGCTAAATGGTAAAGTTGAAACTCATATATAATGGTATAACAACAAAACCACTGTATTGTTAAACACACTGAATACATTAACTGTGGAGGATTTGGGCCGAGTGCAAACGATGAGGACCGTTCATCGTGCAATAAGAACACAAGTACGTTAGTCATTTAAACAGTCAGGGATTCATATGTGTAAATAGGAAGTAAAAACCGACACATCATTTGCATCTTCTTGACTTTCAGGCAGCATCTTTCAAATCTTTTTTCTTTTCTTTTTTTAAAGATTATTATTTTGGGCTTTCCCACCTTTAATTCTTGACAGGGCAGCTCGGTGAGGAAGGGGGGGGGGAGACATGCAGGAAATGGTCACAGGTTTGACTCAAAACCCTGGACCTCTGCATCGAGCCATAAACCACTGTGCATGTGCGCCTGCTCTACCACTGAGCCAACCTGGCCACATCTTTCAAATCTTAGAGATATGGAACGTTGAAATCATATTTCAAGCAATACAGTTTAGATCTTTACACATATTCTTGATCCTTATGAAAGCTGGATGGCGTTCTCCCGAGGTACACGCTATCCTCTTTCTGTACATCCCTTGCCGCCATAAGATGCGTATCGGTGTAGGACTCGTCCTCCTTTGAGTTTGCTGTAGCAAAACAGAAGGATGACCGCGGGCCTTCCCCAGCTCAACCAGTAGGTTTAGCAGAGCTTTAAATCTGGGATTTCACCAGGCTGTTATGTCATCCCTCTGGTTTTTGACTATTCGGACGAGTGTTTAAGTGTTTTTCATTTTCTAAACAAACTGGTTTTCCACATTTTATCTTCATTGCTCGTCATGCATGACATGTGCCAATGAAAAGAGTTCAAACTAGCCTATGTTGCCATGTGAAAACATGTAGCTTACACATCTCGAGCTTGCGGTAGTATTTGCCAATTCTGTACCCGATCTACCCCTCTAGAGACCAGATTCATTCAATAGCATGTAATTGGGGTTTTTGCTAGTCTGGAATCCAGCCAAATCTGCCAGCTCATTTTTCATTTGCTCTAGCAGGTACCTCTAGCCCTGCTCCCATTCAGACAGATTCCCAGCTGACAAGAACCTGGACAGGCTAATCAAAACTGTTTATCTCACGTGGGGTGGGTTTAAGACGATGATTGACAGGTGGATAGCATGTAGGGCTGCACAATTAATCAAATTTTAATCGCGATCACGATTTTGACTTCCCACGATCAAATTTGCGTGATCGAGCGATTAATTTTTTTTTAAGAGTCATTTCATAGAATGCTCCGGGTTTTTAGCAAAGCACATCTACCGCTCCGTCAAGCCGTCTGCTCATGAGCCGTGCAGAGTCACAGTAGTCCCCTGCACCCCTTGCAGCTTAGTCTCTAGATGGAGACAGTCCCAGAGGACGGAGTAACGGGAGGACAACTCAACAGATAGCAGTCGGTTA
>NC_048409.1:264478-279182 GCF_013103735.1 Etheostoma cragini | reverse complement strand
CCCCCCCCCGTTCATAATGAGTCAGCCGTCTCTCTGTGAGTAGCGTCCATCACACTCCTTCTCGCAGTTATAAATAGCCTATGTGACAATAAAATTAGTTTTGGTTAAAACAACAAATAATCGTGAGAATAATCGCGATAAAATTAATCGGGATTATCATTTTGGCCATAATCGTGCAGCCCTAATAGCATGCACCAGGCTCTCTATACTCAGGTCAGATCTGATCAAATTTGAATCAATATTCTGTTTCTGTTTGGCATTTCTTGCCTTCTAAAATGTTTTCATAATCCCATTTTAGTGTTCTTTTTAGCTGTAGATTAAAAAAAAATGCAAACTGAAAATTAGCATTTTGTTTTTTTTAAATCAGTTTGCAACTCTGGACTTAAATACTGCATTGTACCAAGAAAACGTGTGATGTGTGGTCACCCTAAACCTCACACACCAATTGTCTGTCATGCAGGCCTGCAGGCCTACACACTTTTTGTGTAACTTGTGAGGATAAACCATGTGCCCATGCCAAAAACAGCAGCACTCCAGGAAACCAGTTATTTGATCACATTTGCTTCTCAAGTCAGCCCATGGCGGCTACTCTGCCCTGACCACTCTTTTTTCCTATCTTTGGACATGTGCTATGGGCATCAATTAAAGTGATGTTTCATTGAAGTCAGCCTTTATTTGTGATGTAATGTTTTTCTTTGTCATCTTTATCTTCATTAAGGATCAAGACTTGACATTGTGTTCCTCATTTAAGTGAGTGAGTTACCATACTCGATAATGAACAATCTGTCATCACTCAGTCAATCTGCTTCTGGATACTTTTTTTCTTTCTATTGACTTTGTTGTAACTTTGACTCAACTAGTGTAGGCACTTATGCTGGCATTCAAATGTTTAATGTTCAATTTTAACTTAACGTCAGAAAAAATTGATGGTCTGATTGCAGATAAAAATGAACAATACGGGATTTCATAGTTCTTAACAGGAGCCATTCGTAAATTCAAACTGCAGTTGGTCTAGGGAAGGGAACACCCTGTTGCTCACACGGTCTGTGAGAAGTAGGAGCGACAGAAATGGAACGAGTTGCAGGAGAGGTCACAAAACAGGAACAGAAACTGGAAATCCTGTTGAGCAAGTTTGCTGAGTGATACCATCGTCACATGCTCAGCTGTTTTAAATGTAAAGACATACCTATAAACTCAAATACATCAAACGTGCCGTGAACTATGTTCTGTAGATATGCAACCCCAAGCTGCCTTTATTGGAGTTTTGGCTTTTGATGTGAGATGTGATATTATAAAAAATACGATCCACAAGGAAAGGAGTGAAAACACAGTAAGCTGTAAGTTGGTGCAGTGGCACAAAAAGTCATATACGTACATCTACAGTGGTTTTGGATTTTGATGTGAGATCTATTTTATAAAAAGTATGATGTAAAGAGAAGTAACTACACAGTAAGGTGTGTGTAGGTGCAGTGGCATAATAAATAACCATCTACAACAGACGGTGTGCCACCTGCTGTCTGTAACCGTGACTACACAGTCATGGGTCACATTAGGATTGAGAACATTTTGCAGATTCTGGTTTCCTTCTCCTGGCTACTATCACTTTAAGATCAGACAAATAAAAAGAGAATCCCATAAATCAAGCTTCTGCAATTTTAGCTTGAGTAAGATCCACATCTGTTGCGTCAAAGCAAGGGCATTAGCAAAGCAACCATGTCCCATCTCTGCACTCTGGGATTCAGCACTGCTGCACATCTACAGTACAATAGAGCCTGAATTGATCTTTCCCTTTTATCTGGGGGTGGTGATTGACAAGAGAGAGGTGAAGGGGAATGAGTCTGACTGACAGGATGTCCACAGAGACAATAAAGAGGAGATAGGGCTGTGGGAGCCATATCTCATAGTGTCTAGGGCATGTGCAGCGGTGCCTATCACATAAGCTAAATGGAGAAGTAGGTGTCCCTAACTAAAGGTGGAACACTTAAATTGGGGAAAAGAAACAGAACTTCCTGCATTCTGGCTCCTATCCCTTTCACAGCAGTGGCTCTACCAGGGTCATACCGAGGTGGACTGTGTGTTTGAGTGGGGTAACCCTCCTCGATTTACTGAGTTTGATTTTTAAAAGAACTCTTAATCAAATTGACTCTTGAGTAACTTGTTTTTCCAAGCAGATGCAGAGGGGGAAAAATCCATCTGGAAAGGATAATGTGATAAGTGTTTGATGGTTATTTATTTGTGCTTTAGAATGTAATCGCTACGAGAAAATCCTAAAATAAGCTTTATTTAACTCTCCCTACTGTACAATGAATCTTATCTGTTTACTGAAGGGAACGTGTAAAGCCCCGCCCAGTTCTAGCACTTAAGGTAATTGTCATGCATTGCTCCCAGGTAGACCCAGGTGAGCTCTGAATTGGCATGACCGGCATACACGACCTATGTAGACTGGCTTGGATTGAATTTCCAAAAGGAGGGTTGAATTGCGGTTTAGTTGTACGTATAACGCCTAAAACCAGTAATGGCCAAATGAAGCTTAATTTGAACCATTTCTTTGCCCACTAGATGAGGCTTTCTGTTCAAAGGATTGAAAGCACACTGATTTGCTGTATGTTGAGCCTCTAGTCGGTCAACAATAAAACTAGCTCATGATGTACAAAGCTTCATTTAGACATTAGTTCTTGAAACACTTTTAATTAGGACATTTCAAGTAATTAGTGTTATTTTCTTGGTCTCTCTCAACCATACCTGTCAAACAGTGAAACTGTGTGAGAGCTTTTTTTTGTGGTCCAGTTGTTGAGGCCGTGTCACTCCACCTGTGGGAACATGGTATCAACGGCCTAATTGTCCAGTCCACCATAAATAAGCTCTTTCCAACATAATAGCTCTCCACAAAATACTCATTTGGTGAAGCTAATGTTTGTTAAAAACGTCTTGAAGTGTCTTTCAGTCAATACTGGGGAGGATCTACTTGTGGCCACTGTTCATCTGTGATGCATTCTTGACACCATGGTTTTTGACACTTGTTCCACTTATCTTATTATTTAGTGTGTATGCCAAACTTGCATTTGCCAGACAAAGAAAGAGCCAGGTAAGAGGAAGCACAAGCAGACCCTCACCAACACTGGAAATGGAAGTGGAGCTCCATGAGCTTGGCTTGGTTTTGTTTGTCTATCTTCATCGTTTTGCCCCCAGAGTATCTGATATGACCAGCGATGGTAAAAGCAATATGCAGCCTAACTAATTTAGACATAACAGGCTCTCCGTACTTTTCAGTCCTGCCTGAATAGGATTGTTTGTTTTTTTAAGTGAGCAGCTGTCTGCAGTTCAAACTTGACACTTGACATTCCGTTATCCTTTCAGCTCCTTCCCCATCATTCAGACACCAACTAATCAGCCGTGGCTTGCATAACGTGGCTCTTAACGTTTTCTGATTCAGTTTTTCTACTTTTTGATGTAGAACTGCAGTCTGTTTGTGGGGAGCTTCGAGGCTGGAGAGCATCGATTAGCTACTTAGGTCTTTTGTTCTCAGGCGTGTCTGAACACATTGGGCTTTAGTGTTTTTCCACACATCCCAAATAGTTTTGCAGGGATGATGTCTGCAGCGTACGAGTTAGAGGAAAATCACACAATCATTACACAGAGCTGATTTGAATTATAAGTAGGAAACAACTGTATTTATTATGATATCAATACCTTTTTCTATATACACAGTAATAAAAATGCAGCCTTAGTAGCACAATGAGTTGTTTACAAGTATGACTTCTTTCACTTTTGGCCTACTGCAGGTCTTTCCCCTTGATTGCCTGCGCAAATTTGGACTTTTGTTGTGAAAAGATTACTAATGTTTTTTGCTAACAAATTAATTGACATATGAATAAATAAACACATTGCTTTGTGATCCATTACCAGTGAAAATATTTTAACACAAGATCTTGAAAAATAACTGATGTGCAAATGCTCAACAATAGAGTGTGCACTAAGTATTAAGAATGAAATGTAACATTGCGCGCTCTTGAAATGGCAATACTGAAGAGCAAAAACACAAAAATAGTTCGACAGTAAAACAAGTAAAACAGCAAATTCAAGTAAAACAGGATTAAGTTCAAACAAATGTAAAATCCCCCCCTAGCCTCTGACATAAGGGCTAATACATACAGTAATTCCACTATTTAATGTCACAAGAGAGCA
This sequence comes from Etheostoma cragini, assembly GCF_013103735.1. Lineage (NCBI taxonomy): Eukaryota > Metazoa > Chordata > Actinopteri > Perciformes > Percidae > Etheostoma > Etheostoma cragini. Next base: position 274,997 of record NC_048409.1, on the reverse strand, counting down.
AACCAAATAGTTTTCAGGCTAAAAAGATAGCTTTAAGTCTGTAAAAACAAGAGATCAAAATCATATACAGAACTAGAAAATATATTCCCAAAACATGTCAGTGTTTAGTCATGTGAAAATGTACAAGTACAGTAAACTATGCAAAAAAATACTGTCCTTTGCAATTCTATTTCTTTAAGGACAAACAATATACAGCCCTTAACTATAATAATTATATCTTTGAGTCACACAGACAAAACAAATATCAAATGTTCTCACAATACCCAAATTTGGCAACAGCAGGAAGGACTATAGAATGCTGCCCAGATGTGCAAACTATTAAATTCCATGATTGTACCATTAGTTCATCTCTCTGAGCTAACACTTAACTTCTATGTAACAGCATTTGATTTGGGACTACGTCCTCGTTCTAGATTCCTTTATTGCTCCACTGATCCTACCTGTACAAAAAGCATTCAGCAACGGAAGGTAAGGAAGGATATATCTCCTCTTAGCTGTGCGATACATGTCAACGCCCATGCATTGTTTGTGAAGACTGATCTTTATGGATCTTTTATTTGCCACAGTCTGGGGACGAACCGGATCGCTGCCTTCTTACCCAAATTTCATCCTTCTCCCTTTGCTTTTCATTGATCCCGGCACTCTGCTTCACATCATCAGGCGTCCTGCTGACCTGTGGGGACTTAAGGCTCTCCTCAGTTTCCAAGGACAAAGCCATGACGCGGGCCTCCAGGTCGGCCTCGGCGGCCAGCGCTCCGGGTGTTTGACAGAACTCGTCCTCATCACTAAGAATGTCCGTCTCCTTCACCTCTTCTGGGTCCTCGTATTCTTCTAGGTCGAACTGTTCTTCCACCCAGCGGTCTGTGTCCCCTGCTAACTCTGACTGCGGCGGCGGCTCATCTGCTTTGTTGTCCTGCTGCTGCCGATTCGACTTGGGCTCCTGAGGTGAAGCAAGGTCCTGTTCGGGCTCGCCATCAAAAACAATGTCGGTGTCTATGGTGAAACGGTTGCGCACTAACTTCCTTCTGCCTAGAGTTCTGGTTGGTGCAGATGCTGCAGAAAACACATCAAATTATTTATTTAACACTTTCAGGACATTACTTTGGATTTTGTATCATTTCTCACATTTTGAGTACTATATGAAAAGAAACTTAATTTGTTGATTAATCAACAATGAGAAATACTGTACAGCACAGTCTGATTACATTATAAAGGTTGTCTACCTGCGTTGTTAATAAAAAAAATAACATGATGCCCTGATTGGTCAATAATTCAACACAAACTTCAACCAAGAGTTGCCATGAAATCAAACGCGTTATTATTAATCCCACTTCCTTTCTTGCAGAGGTGAGTATAATGTAGCTGTGAGATGGTACTGCAGGTTCTGGGCAATGTAAGCTGCGTCAGGAAAAATGAACACCGGTTTCCCGGTGCGCTCTGTAAGCTAGCTTGTTAATGTGGCTTGGCAACCAGGCATCGGCTCTGTCTGCTGAAATTGACAATACGGTTGCCATGCTTTAAACTGCCTCTATTTAGAACAATTAATTTTTTATGTAACTATACCAACGTTTCAATAATGAAATAAGATAATGGCTTGAAATATATCATCCCTCTTAACTAGTGGTGCAACGGCTCCGGTCAATTAGTTTTTAGAACAGCACAAAAAGTAAAGTAAATTGCTGTTAAAAGAAAAAAAAAACATTACATACAGGGTATTTAAACGCACCACAATGTTTCACATTTCTTCCCTTCCGTGTTTTTCAGCAGTCACTGTAGAGCTAGCTTTAGGAGCCGACGGGTGACATCCATTTCCTCCGGTGGCTAACGTTGCCTGCTGTGGAACGTGTCGGTAGGGTTTACTAGCAGGACTTGCAGCCATCTTTGTTTCGGAGCATCCGAGAGCACCGCTGGCATTTAGGTGGCACCGAAATTACATAAATGTCCACGGCTGCAGTTTCCTACAGTGGGGCTCGAAAGTTTGGGCACCCCAGGTAGAAATTTGTATCAATGTGCATGAAGAAGCCAAGAAAAGATGAAAAAAAATAGTTGACGCTCACAAAGCAGGAGAAGGCTAGAAGAAGACAGCAAAGCGTTTTCAGATGCCACCGAAATCCTCATTGCTATTTCGCCCAGTAGATACGTGGCACTGGTGCCATATTAGCACTGGATTTAAACATGGAACGGGTGTTTAAAAGGGTTTAAAATTTACCGTGACAAAAAAATAAAATAATTTGTTCTTTTGAAATAAATGTACAGTTTTGTAAGCTAACATATTTTTATATAAAAACTAATAATATGAAAAGGTGTTGCCAAAGGGGGCAACCAGAGCCAGTTGACTCAATCAAAGCACATTCTCGTCTACTTGCAATGGGAAAGGAGTCTTGGAACTTGCATATGTGTCCTAATTTGACGGAGGAAAAGGTATAAGAAACAAGTCGGACTTGTGATTCTAATACTAAAGAGTGACACCATTATACAGCCGGTTACACTGTCACCTGGTGGAGATCCTAATCTCCTAACACTACAACCTGGCCAATACTTTACATCAGTAGATTGTGCTCATCAATTGAAAATTGTTATCGGAGACTAAAAATGTGATCAAGGCATCTCTGATTGAAGTTCAAAGCATAGGAGTCCAACCTCAAAAACTATCAGTCAGTTACCTTTGCCAAAAATCAGGATATTACCTGTAAATTAGCTTGAATACAGTCTTCAATGCAATCTATCCACAGTAAAGAACTATAAATGTGGTTGAAACCCTAATGAAAAGCTCAGATTCAACTGAAGCATCCAATCTGTGTCAGGTAAGAAGGAACAAAATCTGAATTGGGACACTTGAAGCTATGAATGAAGGGAGAATGGTATTTACCTGCTCTATTTATGGCAGGACGGGCTCCCTTCAGGGCACAGAGGCGCTTTCCTCCAAAGGGCACATACTGCTGGTTGAGGGGTAAACTCTCCGTTTTTAGGAGCTGCCGGCGGTGCTTTTCCCTCAAGATGGAATGGACTGTTTTCAGAAAGTCCTTTCTACTCTCTGGGGAACTGAGGGAGGAAGAAGGGCATGTTATCACGTTGTCACTCTGTAGATAGCAGCAGTATCAGTGGAAATGAACCTCCATTAGACGAGATCCTCACCTACAGCACAGCTGGAATGTCCTCTCTGGCCTTCCCTCTGACTCAGACTTTATGTGGACAATTTCACACACAGCCGAGCCCTCGCCATCTGAGAAAGTAATCGACACTCACATGTGATCTGAGGTTTTCTGAAATAATCATATCTATGTTTAGAATAATGTATTTCAATACAGTTATTTACCTGCATTGCCCAAAGATCTGACTTGAAGTGCGTCAGTTGGGATCATATGACGGAATCGGAAGGGGTCTTTTTCTTCAGACGACATAGAGACACGATGGGAGCCAACCTACAATCAAACATTTTTTTTTTTTAATTTCCTGTCAAATAAGTTCCATCCAGTTCTAAATCAGCTTTAATCAGTCCCTCCAGGATTTCACGAGCGCTTTCGTACACACACAAGTGAATGCAGGAAAAAAACTGAGATGACATGTCCAGGACAGCTAAATAGAGGTGAGCTCTGCTGATGTTTTAAAGAACAATTTTCTCTGTCCCCCGCAACGTCATTGCAACAAACATCGCGACTTTTTACAAAAGCTCCCGCAACATCAGGCGTTTTGGGCCGCGACAATCTCAAGAAAAGGCCGTGAAATCCTGGAGGAATGGATTAATCTGCCTAGACAAGTGGCACATGGAAAAGGAATTTACAGTGCTTTAACAAAATCGGGTATATTTTTAAAAGGTTTTGGTGTTAGCATCTTGCTTGTGTGGAAACATACCATTTTCTTCTTCTGCTTGGATCCATCCTTGCATACTAAGACCACTGCTGTTTTGAACACTAAAAAGCATTGGGTAAAAAAGACCAACTATCACTAAAAGGCTTCAGATGACTTAGACCTCCTCACTACAGAATCATGAAGGAAACCCATCCTTGACATACCAAATGTAGCTATCTGGGGCTCTTTCTTCCATTTTCCCAAGGAGGCAGGGGGGTTGATCCAGGTCACACTGGTGTGGAGTAGCAGGTCACCCATGGACAGATCAGCCACCTGGCACAAGCAACAGTCACTCCACATGTGCTCTTTATATAACAGAACGGAGCCATGCCACTTTGGTTCTACCTACCTCTTTCTTTTCACCACTTTGCTCAGTGATGAGCAGATCGAACACTGCCCCAAACTCCTCGTGGATCTTCTGCATTTCATTAATGTGGCTGGCCACTTTGTTCATGGCTTTCATGGCAACTGAAGGCGAGCAAAAAGCAACACAGTTAGCACTGCATTGTTGTGACTGTATGCATTCACCCACGCTCTCCCTTGTCAAAATGAGCTCATCTTACCATCCAGGTGGTAATGCTCCTCACTGTCGGGGTCTGTGAGCGTGTAGAGCTCCTTCAGCAGCAGGGGATACTTCAGCACCCTTTGGATGGGTTTGATCAGGTATGACTCAAGGGTGGAAGAGTGCTGCTGCTTGGGGTTGCGGTCATCCAGGAAGGACTTGAATTCATGATCGGTTTTGGCTGGAAGGACCAATAAAACACTTATTGCATATTACTCATTGTTTTGTCTTTTGGAGAATTGTTTAAATGCACAGATAATTCTAGTTTACTTGGATACATTTGCTGATGGTCTGTAATTGACAGTTCCCAAAAGGATTAAGTTGATTTTAGCTTGGCAGATATAACTAAGGTTACTGCGGCAAAACACCGATCCAGTTAGTGTTTGTTTTACTTTGCCTTGCATTAGAAGTGACCAATAGACAAACTACTAGTTGACTCATTGAATGCTATTGCAGCAAAAAAGCCATCCACTCGAATGTTCAAAGGGAGTGGGTGTACTAGCCAGAACAAATTGTTCAACACTGCTCATTATATACCATATAGTGTTGCAGGGCTGTTTATCCCTGGGAGCCACCAGTTTGAAAATATGCAGAGGTCAAATGGACAACTGTCTGGCTGACAACTCCTCAGAGCAGATTTATGAAGCCTCGCAGGATACGGCAGATGGTAGATTACATCCTCTCCTTTGAGCCCAGGAGAGCACATTTACTCACCCTTTACGAGGACCTTAGGAACTTTGGTGTGGCTGGCGCAGAAAGCACTGTAGATTTTGAAACGGTCTGCATAGTACAGGAACGAGCCTCCCAGGGAGAAGAGGATTTTCTGTAATAAACGGAAGGGAAATTACCCAAACAGTACATACAAAAGACTTTATGGGTGTTGAAATGCTTGTTTAAAGTCACATGGTTTTGTTTTTTCAAAGAAGGTATACCTTAAACTGATCCACTCTCTCCAATTTCTCTAGATCTGGAACCAATCTAGTCCCGTCTTCCAGGGTCTTGAGAAACTCAACCTGGAACTCCACCATTTCTGGCAAGTTCCCAAACAGTACATCGAGCTGGAGAAAAAGTCAAAAATAAATTCTCCTATTGTTACTGTGTGTGTCCTGTAATGTTTTCCAGTATCTTTTCTGGTGCATCCAATATTAGCCGCTACAGTTGGAGCATGGAAGTACTCAAAAATAATACCAAATGTATTTTGTCATTGCAAGTGCATGTAAAACATCTTTTTACTTTGCAAACCACCCCCTCTCTCATCATCCACCCCTCTTGTCCTCGTTCACAGCATACTCTTCACGTGATTATGTAACCCACTTTTCTTAGAACATTTAAAAAGTGTTGGCATTTAAAAGCCAACCACCTCTCAAAGGCTCAAATTTGACATACCTCATCTTGTGTGAGAAAGGTCTCTTTCTGCAGTGGGGTTAAATATCTCCCGATGAGGCAATTAAGATCCTGCAAGACAATTCAAATTTCTTTCAAGTATCAATTCATAACAAAAGTTGATTCAAGACCCTTTACAGAGTAGGTCTAGACCACATAAGACCAAACTAGACCACATTCGACAATTCGTTAACAAAAGACAAGATTTAAGTTTGTTTGATTCAGGATTGGCCAAGTCATTAATTGGAAAACAGACATGAAAAACACACAGCTCCTCACAACAACACAGTGACTAAGTCGCAGGGAAAGCACTTCCCGATAACATAAATGTCCACGGCTGCAGTTTCCTACAGTGGGGCTCGAAAGTTTGGGCACCCCAGGTAAAAATTTGTATCAATGTGCATGAAGAAGCCAAGAAAAGATGAAAAAAAATAGTTGACGCTCACAAAGCAGGAGAAGGCTAGAAGAAGACAGCAAAGCGTTTTCAGATGCCAATATCCTCTGTTTGGAATGTAATTAGAAATGGCCGTCATCAGGACCAGTGGAAGTTAAAGGTCTGGAAGAACAAGAACAACATCAGACAGAACAGCTCGCAAGATTGGGAGAAAAGCAAGTCCGGACCCCCGTTAGACTGGCCGATCCATCCAGAAAGACCTGGAGTTGGTACACCATTCCACTATAAAGAGATACTCGTACAAACATGGTCTTCATGGAAGAGTCATCAGAAGAAAACCTCTTCTACGTCCTCACCACAAAAATCAGCGTTTGAAGGTTGCAAATGAACATATAGACAAGCCTGATGCATTGTGGGAACAAGTTCTGTGGACCAATGAGGTTAAAGTAGAACGTTTTGGCCGCAACGAGCAAAGGTACATTTGGAGAAGAAAGGGCTCAGAATTTAATGAAAAGAACCTCTGTCCAGCTGTTAAGCATGGGGGGGGGGGATCAATCAGCCCAGAAATCTCAAAGAACTGGAAAACTACAAGGTATTACCTCTGCAGGGGGCCCAACTTTTTGCAGACGCCATTTTGTTTTCTGTTATTTTTAAAGTGTAAATGATGGAAATAAAATTTTATTTATATTTTTTTTGTGACATATACAAATGTGTCATTTGATGCCTTTTGGAGATTTTTCCATCTTTTCTTGGCTTCTTTATGGACATTAATACAAAGTTATACCTGGGGGGACCAAACTTCCGAGCCCCACTGTAAGCTAAACTGTAGAAAGTCTATTAAATCAATTAGTCGCTCTGCCAAAAAGTAGGGAAACATTCAACTTATTACATCTAACAACATTTCACTGGATTTACAGAATCTCCTATTGTTACATAATCAACTCAAGCAACCTCCTAAGTAGACTAGCATCAAGTGTTTCATCTTATTAACAAATAAGTGAATTCTTTGTTGGAAGGTAAAATGTCTTTAACATACAGACTTGTTCCTCCTTTAGGTTTAGATCACAGAAACACTATAAATGCCTGTTAAGTAACCTGTGTGTATGAGTTGAGGTGTTTAAAAGCCACCAAGAGTGTCTGAGCCAAACATAACTAAAAATTACCAACAAGGACATAGAAAAAGAAGGTATGTAACTCGCCATATTTTTCAAATATGACTAACACACAACTTAATGACCAACCTTTGCAACGTTGATTGACCATTCAATTGTTACTTCAAAGTTAAAGTCCCTCTTCATTTGGTCGTTTTCCATGATCCAATCTTCCACTACATTAGCAGTAAGTCCCACTACTGAAACTTGCAGACATACATTTTATGTATGCATGTTTGTTTGACTCTGGATAATTTGAACAAATAGCCCAAGTCCACCAGAAATCGTTTTGAATGTTGTTCATCATTTCGTTATGGCTGTTCACTGCTTCCCGTTCTGAGCTTCTCTCTTCCAGGAAAGACTCGTAGGCCTCGAGAGTCCCTGCAGCCGGTTTTAATTGCTGCGCGCCAGTCGGAGCTGTCACTTGCAAGGACCTCCCAGTTGTCCAAGTTGATGGAGAAGACCTTAAGATCCCTCTTGATGACGTCTCTTCCAGCTCGCCGTATAGTAACATTTTAGGGAGTCGAGTGTCATTCATTCGATAAACATGCACAGCCCATCGGAGGTGGATGGCGTACAGGTCACTGGAAACAGTTTGCTCAAGTATGAGAGTTTGGCACATGGTCCGTCCAGCATACACCCAGTATAGAACCAAGGAAGCAACAAAATGGAAGGCGTTGAGGCGATGTGCGTGCCAGCGGTATGTTGTCCATGTCTCACTTGCGTAAAGTAAGCTGCTAAGTGCAAAGGTTTGGTATACACAGACTTTGGGGATCAAGGAGAGCTTCTTGTTGTGCCAAACACGCTTGCTCAATTTGCCAAACATTGATGATGCCTTCCCAATGCGCATGTCAAGCAAATACACCATATATCATGCAAAAAGTCATTTCTATAACTTGTAAATATGTGCCCTTTGTAATGAGGTATGACATTTAAGAGAGCCCTGACATTATCCCATTACATACCCTCTAACCCAGTTATTCAAGCACATTTATACCAAGCAGAAAAAAGATTAGGCAATATCCAGGCAAGGGCACAGCTGTGTCCCCCTTATGTCTCCTGGGATACAGAGATAAATAGGTACTGGTCATGTGGAATAGGTAATGCGTAGGGCTAACACAACCTGAGGCAGACAGAAACAAAGATCCATGTACAGGAGGAACATGCACACTCACACACACCATCTGGCCCTCACAACTAACATGAGTTTTACTTACTTTGACATAGGTGCGTTCGGTCTCCACAAGTTCACAGATGACTTTGCGGAGCTTGTCGGCATCAGAGAGCTGTCGGAGAGTTGAGCGAGGTGGAAACGACGAGTCTGGGCTAGGCGAAGAGGACACACACTCGGTGGGATTCATGTCATGGAGACTGCGGCAGAAAGCAGCGACCTGCTCTGTACTCTACAAAAGAATGGAAGGAAAGAAAAGAGTTGAGAACAATGTGATGCAATTGTGCAACTCCAACCTGAACTCCTAAAAAGAAAGAGATATGCGAATCAGCACCTCAAATATTAACTTGCAGGTGCCACTTTCCACCTACTGATGTGGACTGATCCATGACTGTGCAGAGAGTGAGCCTGGAAAGAGGTAAAGAGGCAGACCTAAAAATAAATAATAAATCATTTGCACTAATTTGGTCTATTTTCAGTCTGTCATAACAATGACTCTCCGCCTCCCTCTCTTTCACTCACATCCCTCCTTTCCCTGGTGTTTTCCTCCTACTGCCGGATCGGTGGTGTAATGACTCATCTCTTTTACAGAATCAAAACATACACAACATTGTCTGTCCACATACAGTGCAGGTTGCCGTGGAGACCAGCACTGATGTGCATTGATTAGACTATCATTTTGGACCAAAATAGACCCCACTCCGCAACAGCCCACAAGGCTTAATCCAGTTACTTTGATTGCAACAGGCTACAGCCTCACAGGTCGCAACGAAATGGCATTTTACATCAATACAAACAAAACAGAAAGACAATTCTATTCACACTCCTCAAAACCTTCTTCAATTTTATGAGAAAATAATATATAGATCAACGACTTTAATTAATTAAAAGGTTTACTGTGAAAGTTACAGGGAGCAAACAGTTATGGCGACAGTGTCCCACTAGCAGGTAACAGAGCTGTGGCTTGTGATAGAGGAATTTTAAAAGGCCGGAAGGGAGCAATTTATCATGTCACTCCTCTGGGAAATACTAATAATATAGCCTCCATATAGCTGCAGAAGATGGAACGTCATTATTCTCAGATACAATTTGAGGGCATCAAAACAGTGTTCTTCAAAAGAAGTGCATATAAAAAATGATTGTGCATAAAAGAATGCATATTCAAGTATGAGTGCTTGATGAGATGCAAGGTAGAATCAACCATAGGTAAGATGCCATTAACTAAAATAAGAACAGGTCAGTAACACATCTTTTCATGCAGCTTTGCAAATGACAATGGTTATAAGCATGTTATCTAATCAGACAGACACGTCCATATGTGAGGCACGACTTAATGTTCCCAAAATAACCAGGCAGCTCCCACCAAGATCAACAGATAAACTGGGAAGTGCTAGCAACTTTGTGAGTGTAATGCTGCAAATGAAATTTACACCAATGCACTGATGCTAATTTAGCTAACTCGGTAGTGAAAGAGCTGCTGCAATAGGCTTTTTGTCAACTATGATGATGTTTTTTCCTGATTAAACATGTTAGAATAAAAGGCAGCATGTGCGTCCAAGTAATCTCCTTTTTTTTGAACCACTCTCTAGATTGAAATGGTTTTGTAAATAATGAAGTTGCGTGACAAATGTCTATTGCCCTGAGACACGCCTTCATTAATAAATTTACCACTGATTCAGTAATAAATCAATATGTTGAACATACACACACAAAAGAATCAGCATGAGAGAATTTGTCAAAACGGATTGATCAAGATCTGCTCCATCAGCATCTATAAAAAAACATGTCACATCCCAAGACATAATCATTTCCCTCAGTACAACACACACACAAATATCTATATATATCTACACAAACAAACACACACACACACACACACATATATATATACATATACACATATATATATATATATATATATACATATACACATATATATATATATATATATATATATATATACACACACACATATATATACACACATATATATATATATACACACACAC
>NC_048409.1:261892-264378 GCF_013103735.1 Etheostoma cragini | reverse complement strand
ATACATATACATATATATATACACACACATATATATATATATATATATATATATATTCATTGCTCCAGTACTTTACTGATGTGATGGAATAGTGTAGATTTAGCCCAAAAAAGGAAGGTCAAGTGAAGTATAACAGTAAAGAAGTTAACATCAGACAGCTGCAAACAGCAGCATGCCATTCAAATTTGCAAGACAAAAAAGATGGAAGGGAGAGGGGGAGAAAAAAAAATCTGTAAATGACCCAGATTCATTCCTACCCATTAGTCAACTCAGCGCAACCAGTTTTACTGAGCCTTATAAGACAGCCATCTAGTCACAGTCTTCACAATCACAATCTAGACTAATTAACACCATGGCAGCTTGGGGTGCGTGGACAGTCATAGCGTGGCAGATTGAAGTGAAGGAATAGAAAATGAGGGAGGGAGGGAGAGACTAGCATTTTCCCTAGCGAATAAAATATAGATTCAAAACGGTTTGAGAACATGAAGGCACTGATGATGGAGCAGGGAGAAGACTGCATGTCTGGCCTCTGAAACTGAGATAAGCCAAAGATCACAGCTCAGAGTGCCAAGAGAGAAAACTCTGCAACAATGAGAGTGTCAGTGCAACAACGGTCAACGTCAGCTCAGACGTGTGGAGCCTCAGCTCCTACATACAGCCTGGGGAGCACTTCAGGGATTATGGGGCAATTCTGCACCACAACAGTGACTCACAGCTTCCTCCTGTCTGACTGTAGCGGCCAAGAGGAAACACGTGTGAAACAAATGCTAAAGAGGAAAAGGTTTTTTACTCTCACTGGAATAAGACAGCAGCAGCTCCCCATCTATGGCAGCAGTAGCAAGAACAAGGAAACAAGGAAGGAATCTCACCAGATGAAGCATGTCATGGATGGAGTCTGACGAGCGCCTACTGTGTTTACTCCACTTCAGGACGGACATCCCCAGTTGCAGAGTGCAGGTGGACAAAGAAAAAGTCAAGTCTATACTGCGCCTCTCCAACACATGTCTCAGCCCTTTAGTTTCTCCTCGGTTTAGAAAAAAGAGAAGGTGCTTGTGATGAGGATGGGTGAAGCTGCTCAGCCTCCTCCTCTCCGCCCACCAGTGCTTACAGCCTTGCAACTCCTTCTTTTCGCCCTCGCAGTCTGCTGTAGTTCTGTCACTGATATGCTACCGTTTTCTCCCTCTCTTCTCTAACTCAGGCACACAGTGTGAGTGTGAAGGTCTGGCCAACTCCAGCAGCATTGTAAATGAGTCTGGATAAGCCCCCCGGCCGAGGAGAGAGCAAGGGAGCAGGAGGGAAGGAGGGAAGGAGTCTCCTCCTTAAGAGTGGCTGGATGAGCCACACCGCAGTAGAATACAGAATAGAGGGAGAGTGATGGGGAGAGGGGAGCTGCCAAAAAGGAGAGTAAAAGGAAGAGTGGGAAATGTTTCTAGTCCTAGTCAGAGTCCTAGCTCTGAATGGCTGGCACTAACCAATGTAAGCGTCTAAATCAACCCCACAAGTGCAGAGGCCGGGAATGGAGGCGATACTGCAAAAAGACAAAAGAGAGAAGGATTCGTTTGAGTGTAACGACAAAGAGGTTTGTCTCAGTCCCAAAGCACAAAATAAGATGAACCACTTCTGCAGGGCACGGCTGATTATTTAGAGTTCGCTATAAACTAAAGACTTCGTCTAGGTGTCGCTGCGAGCGGTACTCGACTGTACCAACATTTGTTGTAAGAAAAGTTCAAATACTCACCAATCACCATGGTGACCACAAGTGGAGCAGTTGTCAAGTACAACCAGAAAGCCGATCGATTCACAAGGAAATGGAATCATTTTGTTATCAGTGAGTGAGCTAGTGCCCGACATTACTACTGCATTTCACATCCAAAGACTAAATATTAAAAGGGGTCAGATGCAGTTTTTGGGCTTAATTAAGAACAACTGAACAACTTCAGGGTCATTGGAACGGTTCTATGACTTTTTTGTGTTGAATGGTGGTAATCTCCCCCCCAGCGCCTGTGAGGGGAAGAACCACCCCAGCAACTTTCAGCTGGCGAGTCGCCGGCCTCGGTGTCAGGAAGTATGGCGTGATATCAGGTCTCACCATGTAGCAAATGGCTTCACTGCACATATACACCCCCCCAGTCAGGAACAGGCTAGCAAAGTAGGTATAACTGTATGTTATGTCAGAGGCTACAAAGTGCAGTTAAAACATAAAAGGAACCTGATGCAGATCTCTATCAAAAAGCATGGTTTAAATATGGCCATATACACCCCCCCCAGTCAGGAACCGGCTAGCAAGGTAGCGATGGAGGTTTTCACACTGTCGTCAAGGCTGAGCCAGCAAAGAAGAAGCAGAAAGCTAGGAAAGCATCGTAGGAGGAACAGAGAAAGTCTGACTGAGGGCGGGGTCAGACACAAGGAAACATACAGTGGTGTGAAAAAGTGTTTGCCCCCTTCCTCATTTCCTGTTCCTTTGCATGTTTGTCACACTTAAGTGT
>NC_048409.1:258495-261792 GCF_013103735.1 Etheostoma cragini | reverse complement strand
GGGGGGGGGGGCTCTGTAGCAAAAGGCGAGAAAAAAAGGGAAGAAATGGCCCAAACGGAATTGCGCCCCTTTAACTCATCTCTGAACTGTCTGAGTGCAACATCTTACACTTTCAACAAACTCTTTTAACACAAAGGACACAATTTAACAGGACAAAACACATCCTTAATCCTTATCCTTATTTTAATCATATGCAAAATATTGTTATTTTTTATTACACAAGAATTTAACTAGAATTGGTACAATATTTGGAAAACTGCTGCTCATTAAATAAGAGAAGTTAACTGATGGGATTAAAAGGAAATGGATGAAAGAGCAGTGATAACGAGGGTAAGGGGGGCAACTGAGGGCCTCACAGCGATCCTGCGAGCTCTTCTTCCACTTGCTACAATGATAAGTTATGTAGCAAACAGATGGTTTGATAAGTTATAAACTGATCTTCAATCAGCATTCCATGAGCACGAGCCCACTCATCCTTTGAAGTCAGCTAGTTGCATAAGAAGGAATGTCATTTTAAATGTTTTCTTTTTTCCTCTGAGGCTCACTTTTTACTCAGTAACAGGAATTAGTCATCTTGTCAAGCAAAGCACTTTAATAGCTAAATGGGAAAATGCAGTTCTTTCAGCTCGACTTGCCATACCTGCTCTGTGATTGTCCTTCTTTTGGAATTTGTGTCTGCATGTTCATTTTGAGTGAAAATGAATACACCTCCATTCATTACCTCCATCCTAATCACCACATTTAATTAAGCAATTAGAATTCAAGCTGAACCAAAGACACATCCATCACTTGGCTGTTACATTTAAAGTAAAAACTTCACTTAACATCAAGTCTCTAATGCAAAGAGTGGACATTATCATCTAGGTCCCTTTGATTTTTCATTATGTCAGAGGCTACAAAGTGCAGTTAAAACATAAAGGGAAAAAAGGAACCTGATGCAGATCTCTATCAAAAAGCATGGTTTAAATATGGCCAGTGCTCTTCTGTTCTAAACAACACAGAACCAACCAGTTCCAAATGGAGCCTCACAAGTGCTCTTATTATAACACAGAGTTGAGGGGGATGCTGTTAAAGACGAGCACAGGAGCCAGCTCATCACATGATACACACGCTGTCGGATGTTTTCTGTAGTGACACTTCCTCAGGCTCCACAAACCAATACTATAATGCTGCTCTTACCTTTCTGCACTCAAACTCGCTGAAGATCTCAGAGTCGTCGTCCAGGCTGTCTCCTGAGCTCCCGAGCAACAGTCCCACTCCGTCGTCCAGGATCTCCTCTGCAACAAGGTGACAGTCACAAATGGGCTTCAACTGAACACTGTCTAGTCCGTGCTTTGTCAATTTCTATTAAGATTAACAATCTGTATGTAGACCCAGACTGCTGAGAGCCTGCTATCCTCCCTAATTAAGGTTCACTGTGTTTGCAGAAATGAAACTAGCGTGGAATCTTTTCTGCACAGGAGGCCAAATCAAAGCTTGAGAATAGCTTTCTTGCTCCATTTGATATCCTTTGGTAAAAAGTGATTTCCCAACAGCTGGGTTCCAATACTTGAGCAATCAAAGGCTTTCATACACTGTGCAGGATTTCTGGAAACCAAAGTTTTATGTACTTACAGCTTCAGCTAATTAGGTCTGTAGCTTTCAATGAAGGAGGATATCAACATATTAAGATGGGACCGAAAGGTTCAGGTCTGGCTGCGTTTGACGGTGCTGCTCACCTTGACTCTGGGAGAAGATGTCCGTGTAGAGATCTTCCTCTGCATCGGAGCAGCGCGGCGGCAGGTAGCAGAGCTGCCGGCGTTCCACAGAGGGCAGGGTGTTGACTGTCAAAGCCAGCGAAGCTTGAGAGAAAGCCGCCTTCATGTCGGAGAAGTTGAGACCGTGAGAATCTTTTCCGTTCAGCTGAAGTATTTCATCCCCTGCATTTAGACCTACAAAGGGGGAACACATCAATATACCGCCTGTCACGCGTCCATGCATTGATAACACATTGATACAGAGTTGACCGTTGACCTGGGATTTGTTTTCATGCTAAACGCTATTAGCTTGTGACGCTAGTAGTCGGGGAGCTGGTAAAGTGAAAAGAAGTAATTTCTATGCCACTAACAAGGCTCAAAATAGCTGCACACTTCCCCTGTTGCATAATGAGGGTCCCTACATGTCAACCCAAGCATTGAAACATTGGAAGTGGACAGACAGTTTTTTAAAAGATGAACGCCATGCTTGAGCCCCGTTCCTGGTTGCACGGCATTCGTGGTTGGACTGGTCATGGCCGTTTTCCCTAAGATGGCGCCTGCTTGTATACGTGAACGGTACAGTGTTTTTAATAAACAAGCTAATTAGTGGTTAGAGCTAAAACTGGTCACATTCAATTAGCATGAAAACAAATCCCAGACAAGGTTGACTCTGTACCCATGTGTTATTAACCCCTAAGTTCATTTTGTGCCGGAATTGTCCTTTAGCAGGCCATTGAACTTAAGATAAGGAGAGAACATAAAAAAAAATCATCTTTCAGACCAACAAGCAGAGGGTTTTTCCTGCATTGAGGATTTTTAGCGCCCCTAAAAGACAATTAGCAGCGTCAAAGGAAAATCAACAGTGCCAAAGTTATTGAATTTAGAAAAAAGTTTGGATTTCAAATCATCACCAAATTATCTATTTTTTATCTTGTTAGTTGGGTCCATTTACTGTAAGGAGACAAATCTTGCTTAGGCGACAGTAGTGCATACTCATCCCGCAAAGGCCTATTCTGAGCCAGGAAAACCCTGCAAGCATGACCCACTTCTCTACGCCCTGCAAAGTGCCAGCTGCTGATATCAGACGTTCTGCATGTGCTCCACCTTCACTAGGACCAAACTCCAGCATTATAGTTTGACATCACTCAACCCTGCTGGCTAACTCCGTCGCAGGGGTTCCGATGTGAAGCCGCTGTGGTGAGGTGTGGTGCTCAGCATCGTCCTTCACAAAAGGCCAGTGAGAGGCAGCGCAGCTATAATTACAGTAATCACTGCTCTGCTCTCTAATCCTTCCCTGTCTTCTGAAAAACATGCACTAATGCATTTCTAAAGAGATGCTTAACAAAACTAAAAAGACATGACCTCGATGTGAGGAAAAATGCTCCATTTTGAAAACACGTAAGAGAACGGACTAACAGCCAATGCACCCCAGATCTTTCTGGTTATTTTCATCTAGTTGTAACTTATCCATTCACTGAAGCAAACTAATGGCGTTTTTCCACTGCTGGTAACAGCTTGCCTCGGCTCGCCTCGGCCCGCCTCGGCTCGCCCCATTATACTT
>NC_048409.1:253740-258395 GCF_013103735.1 Etheostoma cragini | reverse complement strand
ATGGAAAACCAAAAAAAGCGAGTAGACCCGAGGCGAGTCGAGTAGATACCACGCAGTGGAAAACCGCCATAAGTGTCTTCGAAGGGAGTTCATTAGATGGAAATGAAGGGTAATGAACCTTTGGCGAAGGCTAATCCGCCCGCCTTCACATCCGTGATGTAGAGCTGCTGTACTCCATCCTCCTCCACCACAGAAATGGAGAAACCTGGAGGAGGAGAAGGGAAGAGAGAGAGGGACGGGGGACTATTATATAAAACACATCAGGGGGATTTGCACAGTACAAACAGGAATGGTCTAGAAAGAAGAAAAAAAAAAGGTTATGTATAGGTCAAAGAAAAGCAGTTATTACGCTGTAAACAACAGCACCAAGGATAAAATCTTTGACATTGAGATCATTACATCATCTCAACTTAAAAGAACAAATAATATAAATTAAATTGTGTAAAAGAAACAACACAGGATCATTTAAATGGTTCCTACCGTAACCAATCATGCAGGATTCATCTCTGTCAAACTGGATCACTTTCGTAATTTTGGAGCACAGCTCAATTTCTTTGTAAAGCTGTGAAGAACAAAAAGAAGTTATTATATAAATCATGAAATAACAGCCTATTTTATTCATATTCTGGTGGGTGGGTTATTGACAGCATGTAAGACGGTGTTAATTTCGGCATTCTTGGACAAAGCAGCTCTAGCAGAGTCTTTATGCTGGTCTAGGACGTGTCATGATTACATGACTGAAATATTCAAGTCAATACAGATATTGTTTATTAAGGCTCTCCATGAATAGATTTATGTTTCGGTGCATGGTACTCCCAGGTAGACATTTCTCTCATGAGAAAACGTGAATTTGAAAGGACAAAAATCCAAAGCCTATTAATAATTCCCAACAAAAGGATGCTCTTATGGTCTGTGGGGTTCTCCATGTGGGGATTCCTCATGTATTCTAATGCAATTACTAGCATTAGTTTATTCAGTTTCTCTACCTTTATAATCATAAGATTCTGGTGAAGGAGGGGGGGGGATTAGGATCATCATCATCAAGCAGGTGGTTACATACCAAGTCGCACACATCCTCTTCTGGTTTGGGAATGTATAATTGCACTTGGTTTTCGATAAGGAATTTGAGACGCAAGTAGTGCTTGGTGGGATCCAGCTGGTGAGCCTGCAGGATGAGGGAAAGAGGATTGGTTGTTTGATCGATCACGCACGCACGCACGCACTCTCCTTTGGTCAGGTCATTTAAGGAAGGCCGCGGTTACCTTGCAGATAGTTTCCAGAACGCACAGTGCTGACTCCCCTGGCTGAATGATGGTTAGCACCGGCTGGTCATTTGGCAGACACACCCAGGAGGGGGTGAGGTGGTCAGGGACCCAGATGTCACTTTCCGTGCTGGGCTGTGGAAGGCTTTTCACACATCCTTCCTCACTTTTCTTTGTACAGAGACATTAAAACATACTTACTAAACAGTCTCATTGCATGAACATATACCTTTATGAGGTTTTTTAACATTAATATGAGTTCCCCCAGCCTGCCTATAGTCCCCCAGTGACTAGAAATGTTGGTAGGTGTAAACCGAGCCCTGGGTAGACTCAGAAATGGCACATCCCATGGAAAGCTCATTGTTGGACTGGCTCTAGTGGCTGGAACTCTGCACCAAAGCTGAATTTTTTGGAAAGACACTTCAGATCCAGTATTAGGGGACCATTAAGGTCTAAACAGAAGAGACTTCAGATACAGTATGAGGGGACCACTAAGGTCTATATAAAGAGACTTCAGATCCAGTATTAGGGGACCACTAAGGTCTACATAAAACCATCCAAATAGCACCATGTCATGGGACCTTTAAGTCTGCTGCTTTAGTACAGATTCAATTTTACTATGTAATCACATTTTCCTGCAAAGTTTGGTTTGATGAAATTGGGTGATCATTTCCCTAGTACGTTTTAATAATTACCAAAAATAATCTCTCATCAGTGCTTCCCTATGGGCCTACTCAGGAAACAGAGGGATAATATTTCATTTGCTGTCTCTGTTGGCTAAATATTAGGTTGAGCAATTTCCCAGTCAGGTCTGACCTACACCTCACTGTCAAAGGTCTGCAGACAGAGAAGGAGTTCTCCTTACTGTATGTTCCTTTGCAAGATCAACATGTATGCCATCTACAGGCTTTTTCACTGGCTCTCCGCCATCAGCAAAGACCTGCTGGGACAAAAAAGAGGTGAAGCGGTCATTACTCAAGCAGAGCCGTGGAGGATAAATGCTTGAGGAAAAGACTAAATCATTTTTGTGTGTGGTCATGGCAGTTCTATTGATTGCTTTAAAACTTGAAAAAAAGTCAAATATTGCAGACCTGATTGATACTGGGATAGGCTTTTGTTTTTTTCTTTGAGGTAGTGTCCAGACCCCAAAGGGAAGAGAACCTGCTCTTGCGCTTGCTGCAGGAACGAGACATGGCCTGTGTTCTTCGTCTCACTCCGTTCTCTGTGCGTGCTGCCACCTGCAGAAACATCACGACTTAGTCAGGGCTCAAACATGCAAATGACACGTAGACAACAATCCAAATCACTTTTTGAAAAAATGTTCGGCCAGCATTAATCCTTTTATACAGCGTATTCTAAGCAACATAAGACCTGAACTAGGTTAGGGGATGCCATAAAAAAGAGTCAATAAATGGACATGGCACTCATTCTGTCTTTTTGTTTCCATCAGCCCTTTTTGGGCATAGTGCTGATAGAAGTATTCACGGGAGTAGAGATGAGCAAATTAGTGAGAGAGTGAAACCATAGGAAAGATTAAAAGAGGAGAGAGAGTGTGTTGTTAGGCATCCCACCATGCGGTCTTGCAGCTCAAACGCCCACCTGCGTTGGTGGTACCTCACTGATCTGCAAACACGTTTCTAAAAATCCAATAGATGTTTTCCTGTGCTACCAGTGCCTTTAGCTGTGAAGCACATGATCTCAGTACAGCAGTGGGAGGAAAAACTGAACCAAAACTGAACCAAATAGGTGCGCTGCATGAGACCCGGGCCTCAAAATAGAAATCATGGAAATTAATTTTAGTTTCTGGAATCAATTGCCAAGAAAGTCCCTATGTGTCCACAGAGATGACAGTTTGCATTTAAAAGAGATACAATATTTTGCCCTGCTTGCAATTGAAGGACTATATATATATATATATATATATATATATATATATATATATATTTAAAACAGTATATTGTTTACAGAGATCCCCCGAGAATTGAAAGGTTACAGGTTTGATACCTACAAGTCTGGCTTTCAGCAGACCAAGCATTGAGCGTTGGTCGGGGGGGGGGGGGGGGGGGGGGTGCATTCTTTCTGCACAAGAGGCGGGACCAGAGGGCATAGTTCATATGACTGTACGCAATTGGATAGTCCTTCAACCAATCAAAAAGCAACAGCGCCATCAACGGGTTGCTGCTCTTCAGTGGTGTTTTGTGGCCGCTATCTTGAATGTAAACAAGAAGCTGATTGGTCGCTTCTCTATCGACATCTTGTTAAACCCACCCGCCAGATAGATAAGCCAGTTTGTGATTGGTTCCTGCAAAAATTGTGAACTGAAGCAGGAGAATTAAATGTGCAGCTTTCCAGACCGAGCTGGTGGGAGAAATGTAATCGCCAGCAGAGTGGGCGGGGCTTACCCAGTCTTACCTGTTACAACAGTTTGTGTTGCTGAAGCATACTCCACTATATCATTTTAACCCCAAATGTTGTACATACGTGTCATGACGAATGCATACGTTTCATAAAACCCGATTAAATAAGGATATTTACTAAAGATGAGAAACAAAGAGGTGATATTTACCAGTGCATGGAAGGAAGAGACAGAGAATATACCCAGCCGGCCCATTGCAAGCTTGGTGGGGCGAGAGGCAACAGCCAGGAGGCGTTTGGGGTTGGGCAGCTCTCCTCCCTGCAGGCTGGCCAGGTAGCACCTGAAGCGGAATAGATCCATGTGAAACTGCTCCAGGTTCTGCTCCCACAGGAAGATCTGTACAGTGAGCAGGGACACAACAACACATTCAGTTGCAGAGCTCTTGTATTTCAACTTTAGACCAAGATGAAGCATCTCCTCTCTGCCCCAGAAGCTCAGTTACCAGTTTGCTTCAAGTGTTGCCAAGCTGCGCTCTCTGTTTCTAATGGTTGGATGTTTACTGGGGCAGTAGAGCAGGACAATGTGATTATTCACTGGGCCGTCCCCTCCCAGTCCTACACTGGTGTTTGGAAGAGGCAGCCAGTGCCATGGCGGAGGGCTCTGTATCACTGCCAAGTAGCCCAGAGACGGAAAAGAAACAATACTGCAACTTCCACTGGCAGATAGAGGCTGGGAGCAGGCCTAAATCCATTCAGCTCGGCACAATGTGGAACCTGACACCCCCAAACTGAACCGCTCCAGCCAGGCCCTACCTAACTGCATCTCCCTTCACTGTAAACAGACCTATTAAAAGACAATATGAGCTGTGCAAATAATTGAAAGAATGGAAGGCTAGCGACTGCAAAAAAAGCTGCCTTGCCTTTAGCAAACAATATGTAACTTAAATTCATGTTACATATTGTTTGCGTATATTGTTTCCCTGTTTGCGTAGGTTTCCTCCCACATAAAGACATACATGCCACATAACGCCTGCACTG
>NC_048409.1:241872-253640 GCF_013103735.1 Etheostoma cragini | reverse complement strand
GTGTTCAGGGGACAGGCAGCTAGCAGATAGTGAGGAGATGTTTTTTACAGTGTGTTCAGGGGACAGGCAGCTGGCAGATAGTGAGATGTTTTTTTACAATGTGTTCAGGGGACAGGCAGCTGGCAGATAGTGAGATGTTTTTTTTACAGTGTGTTCAGGGGACAGGCAGCTAGCAGATAGTGAGAAGGTGTTTGCTGAATGTGACAACAAGAGGTGAGGTGTGAGGTAAAAACACGCGTGAGTGCTTAGAGCCCCTTTAATGTTTGGACATTGTTCTTTCAGATAACTAATTATAGGTTAAATGGGTGTAAAGAAGAAAACAAGAATATAGCCATCATTAACAAGCTTGCAACAACATTTTTAAAAAGAACTATGAATGCGTCCAATTTAATTTACCTAGTTTGTCCCAATATTCTTCCTCAGAGAATCATCATCATCTTTCCAGACTCTTTTCTCTCCATTCAGCATAACACCTGAAATCCCAAACAACTGCCTGACATGTGGGGACTCTATTAGACACAGCCGAGGGGACAAAGGAGAATAAAACCTACTTGATCCAGGATTGTCTTCCTCTTCTTGGTGTCAGTAACAGCAGACAGCTGCATGTCTCCCATCTTCTTCATCTTCTCGTCCATGTCGATCTTCTGCTCCAGCTTCTTGATCTCTGCGCGAAGCAGGCGCACCGTGTCCTCTCTGTGGTGCTGGCGGGCAACGGCAGCGGCACATGCCGAGTGGATGGCTGTGATCCAGTTCTCCAGCTCTGTCTGGCTGCAGGTCTGCGTGGGGACAGACAGGGAAAGATCAGAGGTTAAACAACAACAACCGGCTCCCAGACATTCGAGATAAAAAGCTCTTGATTTTCGTTTGCTGTGTGGATTCACTGCTAATTATAATAACAGAGAATCACATTTCTAAGAGCATGAAAGGAAACGAAACAGTGCATACAGGTCAAGGAAATGCTTGCCTACGGGAGAAGTTGCAGTTCTTCACAGACCAGATGACATTTAAGCATTCTCTTACCTGAAACAGAAAAGCATATCCCAGGGAGTTGCTGAGACAAAACACAAAGTCCTTTTTGGGATGCTCTGGTACCGCCTGGACAATACTGTTCTCTACCCAGATGGCATGCTTGGGAATACTGTTGTTGTCGATCCCTGAACGGCCATCAGTCTCATAGAAGAAAAGAGTGCAACCTGGAAAAGCAAAACAATCTATTACATTTTACACATAACATATTACTTGGTAAAACAGATGCTTGCTGGCTCCAATCTCTAGGAAAGACTCACAATGATACTCATGATTTCTTTTAAAAGCCAGATTTGCTCAAGCAATTTAATTCTGCTCTCCAGTGGCCAACATTAAGAAGTGCAGCATGGCTGACTTACCAGCGAGGGAGGCATCATTATCATTAGTGCCGAGTTGAGTCAAGTGCCATGAAAATGCAATAATGAGGTTTGCACCAGGCTTGAATTAAACGTGTAAATGTTACACTGAGGGCATAACAAACCTTTCAGGGAAACCCAGTAACTCTTCCACTTGCGCCTCGAGGCTGACTCCACTTTCTTGATCTTCTTATGTACGAGGAAGTTCTTGACGGCAAGCCTGCCAGCTTTGCGCACCATCCCCTGGGCAACACTGAGCAATGGGTCCGACTGGTAGGCGGAGCTCATGGTGCTCTGCTCGTCACTTAGGGCCGACCCCGCCTCCTCCAAGCTCTCCGTCTGGCAGGAGCTCATTTCCAGTTCTTGGCGAAAGTTCTCGTACACGCCCTGTACACACTCGCTGGCCCCGCCGCCACTGCTGCTGCCGCTGTCGCTGCCGGCAAACATGCTCCTGCCGGCTGCCGAGCACACGGAGAATGAGGCCGACATGGTCTTGTAGCGTCGAGACTGGTGATCGGCCTCCACTGTCACCCCATCGATGCCACTGTCCTCGTACTCGCTGCCCTCGCCAGCTGTGACATCCTGCGTTGTGGCAGAAGCACAAGACAGGTGAGACAGCATGGCAGCCACGTTTACTTCATCACTAAGAATAATGCCTTTCCCTCACGGACACCTAAGCAGTCTTTCTACAGATGTAGGATAGAACCCTCCTTTTAAACATGTTATTAGGCCTCTGAAGACTGTGACTTCCTCTGAAGCCTGTGACTTCAGAGGCCTAATAAGAGTCCATGGGTTGCTTAATCCTGAGCTTCTGCTCAAAATTAATTGCTCGTAGCCAAGCGTCTGCTGTTGTGTGAGTAAAGCCTGCCCTCCCCCTGGCACCGCAGGGTCTGCCCTCTCCTACCCACATGGCCAAAAGCTCCTGGGAGATGAAGGGGGTTACACCAGCTCTGTATCTCCATTTGGTCACATGACCCAATCATGTGCTCCAGAGCTCCATTCTGTAGGGCCGCCGGTGCCCCGCAGTGACAGGGCCACCATCAGAGATGGGAAGTAACGAAGTACAAATACTTCGTTACTGTACTCAAGTAGATTTTTCTGATATTTCTACTTTACTTTACTATTTCTTTTTGTGGCGACTTTTTACTTCTACTCCTTACATTTTTACACAAATATCGGTACTTTCTACTCCTTACATTTTACAAAATTGGCTCGTTACTTTAGATTTTACAAGAGGTTGTCATGTCGGACAATAGCGCATACACGCGCCGCACACCGCGGGCGGGTGCGCGCGCCACACGGAGAAAAAAGTGAGAGAAATGAAAAAGAGACAAGCCAGAGCCGGAGGATAACCAGCTGAGATTGTGTGTGAGTCTTTGAGAACTGTAAGTCGTATAACTCATGTTTTCAGTTCACTTAAGCCTATTTTTGGTCTATAGTTCTTCACATTTAAAGTAATTTAGCTAGTCGTTTTGGTGTGTTCTTCACCTGTTAGCTAGGTTGCACGTTGGTCTTAATGAAGCATCAACACTTTCACTAGCTTTATTCGCATGAGTTCTTTTTTTTTTTTTACCGAACTTTAGATGCAGTAGTTCAGTTGACAAGTGGATGGCAACTTAGCTAGAGAGAAGTTGTCTCCGTCTGTTTTAACAGACACACCTGGGGCCAAGTTGGACACCAGAATCAGGTTTAATCCAGTCCTAATCTAGTTCTCAACTTTCACATAATTTCACTGGAGTTATCCTTATTATTGTTTACGTCATCAATACCATATTCAATCTAAATGGATGGGAATACATCTACTCTACATTGCATTTGATGCACTACTAAGACAACTCAACAGATTCAGCATTCTGCATTAATTCACAGCAAATCATTGAGGCTTGATGGCACTAACCAACTAACGTTAGCACATAGTAGTATGGATGGTGTTAACGTTAGCACATAGTAGTATGGAGGGCGACATGATTGGAAATGAAGAAAACAGCAAGACATTCCCATCATCCTCAACCTTATCTGAGAGAGATGTTTGAGACAGAAAGCATCAAGAAGGACTCCTGGCCAATGTGCTGGGAAACTTCTTCATTAATGTCTGTTTAGTCATTCATATTTGAATCCTTTATTTTATTTCCAGAAGCCGTATTCGAGCACACACATACATGTAGATTCATTTTTATGTTAGGGGGAAAGATTAAAAATAAAAACTGGATCTGTGAATTCTCACAGAATCACAACTGAATTCATATCTTGCTAATAAGTCAGAATCTTATTAACCTGGAGTCCCAGTCTCTGTCATAATAATCATATATTTAGGCCTATTGGCAGACATCCATTTAAAATGTAGCCATTGCCACATAAAGACGTGTCCTCCATGTCCACTGAAGTTCCTCAGCTTCTCTCTAGTAACATTTGTGTGCTTCAGGTAGCTTTTGCACGGCTACTTTTACTTTTATACTTTAAGTAAATTTCCAAGCCTGTTCTTTGTTACTTTTACTTGAGTAAAGAAGTTTAATCAGTACTTCCACTTTTACCAGAGTATTTTTTAACACAAGTATCTGTACTTCTACTTAAGTATGGAAAGTGAGTACTTTTGCCATCTCTGGCCACCATGCATGTTTTACTGTAACACTCTTCCACAGGCCTCCCCACATTAGCATGACAAAAGACTGAGGAATTTGAAATGGGGAGTGACTTTAAGCTCTGCCCCCCCAGTCTCCTCTCCCAAGAAAAACAACACAGCTCCACTGACATAAGCTGTTTTACACTTTCTCAGCAGCTTATTATCTGTCAGGTGCATGCAGCGGAAAAAATGCTCAGACACTATGTGAGGGAATCAAAATGAATGATGAGAGCCGTCTTATTGGTGATAGCACCAGACTACATTACGATTCTGCACATCATTTCATATTCTGGTCACGGAACATAAAGGCGTGACACTGCTAAACGGTTTAGGCCCCTGACATTTCACCAAACTTGTGAAATCAAATGGACATAAATACATGGTTTACATAGTCATGGATGGAGGAAATGATTTGTTTTCTATGAATTGTGCCTGTTTTTAATTGAGATTTTAAAGTGGTTTAAAAGATCAGAACAATGTGAAACTGCTCTGAATCTTACCTGTATAGTCTGCGCCCTCCTGCCCTGCATACTGGCACACATGGCAGCTTTATGGCTGCTCAGGCCTTCGGACAGGCAGTGGGAGCGCCGGCAGGGGAGGGTGTATGCACCGTAGGAGTTACCATCCTCCTCTGATGGGGAGAGCATCTTATCGTCTTCGTGCTCCCCGATAGCCCTGTTAGTGACGTGCCACTTGGCATAGCGGCCGTGGGGTTTCCGGTGGGCGGGGATCTTCTGGCTATACAGCTCGTCCAGGGAGTTGGCCCTGTCAACGGAGTCTGAAGGGCTGGACTGCAGGTGTCCTTTGCAGTCAGTGAAGTCCCTCTCATTGCCCGTGTCTATGATCTCCTCTGTGCTGGTCAGGTGCTCCTGGCTTAGGTCCGACAGGGAGAACTCCAGGCTGTCATTTCGCCACATGTCTGCAGACTTAGACCTTTTCTTCTTGAAGTTGACGGTCTCCTTGGAGCCGTCCTGAGTTTTCTGGAGGTATGTTACCTCGCCTGTGTACACATCTTCTTCCTGCACCTCCTCTGCAGTGGGGCTAGGAAGGGTTACGTGCATCGTATTCATGTGCATGGACCGATTGGCGAGATCATTGTGAAAGGACACAGGCCGCAGGTTCATGGCCACGCGGTCCACCCAAATGGGGCTTCCGAAGTCTGGGAGGATATTCGTCTCATTGAAAGGCTCCAGTCCATGGTCAGCCAGGGATTGCGGGATACTGGGGGTGCTACTTGAGCGTGTGCTCGTCTCAGAGTTCCTGTGCTCTATTTTCCCTGATGAAGCATGTCGAGAGCGTCTGGACTGCTTGTTGGAGATGCGAAGAGACCGAGACATGTGCTTACGTGACAAATAGCCATGTTCGTTACCGTAGAGGGCTTGGTCCCCATTCTGGCTCTCAACATTTCCCATGATTCAGAGGCTGTACAGATGTGGGCAAATGGCTTACATTAACTCCAAAAGAACACAAAACCAATACAGGAACATTACGTTTATTAATTGTTTTGGAATTTTGCCTACCTGCAGGATTGTGTTGATTTATCTGGCATCATGTTTGTCACTGGATCTCCAGACAGTTTGGTCCTTTAGCTGCTGGTATGAATCCAAAAGCTCTGAAAACATATCCATATAAGAAATCATATTAAATGTGTGACGTGCTTCAAATTACGTATGCTGGCATAGTAAAATACTGTGTTTCCATTATGGTCTCTATTTTTCTTTTACTTTCATGCAAGAGACAAAAGCTGCACACAACACTAGAGTTGTTGTGCCCAAGAGCCAACATACGGTCAGGGAAGATAATCCCCCCCAAAAAAAAAAAACTTCATCTAGACATCTTAGTTAAAAGGTACCATGACTTGGGGCTCTTTGGATGTTCTTATATAGACCTTAGTGGTCCCCTTATACTGTATCTGAAGTCTATTTTATATAGACCTTAGTGGTCCCCTAATACTGTATCTGAAGTCTATTTTATATAGGCCTTAGTGGTCCCACTGTTGCTTGGTCCGGAGGAAACTACTAGAACTGTTGGGTCCTTGTAAATTCTGGAGTGTGGTCTAGACCTACTCTATCTGTAAAGTGTCTCGAGATAGCTCTTGTTATGAATTGATTCTATAAATAAAATTGAATTGAAAATTGAATTAATACTGTATCTGAAGTCTCTTTTATATAGACCTTAGTGGTCCCTAATAGTGTATCTGAAGTCTCTTTTATATAGACCTTAGTGGTCCCTAATACTGTATCTGAAGTCTCTTTTATATGGACCTTAGTAGTCCCTAATACTGGATCTGAAGTCTCTTTTACATAGACCTTAGTGGTCCCCTAATACTGTATCTGAAGTCTCTTTCCCAAAATTCAGCCTTGGTCCAGAATTCCAGCCACTAGAGCCAGTCCCACATTGAGCTTTCCTTAGTATGTGTCATATCTGAGTCTGCAGCTTTTGAGGAGGAGAGGTTGGGGCAAGGTGGAGGCTGGGGGTGTGGCCACTTTGCTTGTTTGAAAGCCATGGCGGGCAAAGCCGAAAAAGGGGAGGTAACCTTGCCCCTTATGACCTCCTAAGGAGCAGATTCCAGATCGGCCCATCTGAGATTTAATTTTCTCAAAGGCAGAGCAGGATACCCAGGGCTCGGTTTACACCTATCACCATTTCTAGCTACTGGGGACCATAGGCAGGCTGGGGGAACTTATATTATTGTTAAAAAAAGCTCAAAAAAGGGACGTGTTCATGCAATGGGACCTTCAACAATATACAGGCCAGATGATCCGTTTAATCAAAACACATTGGAGCATTCATCAATTGGAACTAAGAAGAGGATTTAAGAAACTCTCCCTAACACGGAGGCAAACAAGAGCACTGCATGATTGCGGTCCCAAGAGTGTATGATGGAACACATCATATGCCTTCATCTTTAATTATTTTGTTTCAGTGGTCAATCAGTAGTCTGAAATTGTACCAAGTATTTATTAATTGTTTGTACCCCCAGTACAAATGTATATCAACTCATCCAAGTCCCTGTAAGAAATTGCATGGCGACATGAACGTGGCCAGTACTGATTTTCCCCAACAACCACTCTGATGTCGGTCAGAAACATAAAAGGAGGTTCAATAATAAATGCAGACCAGAGGAGCAAATGTAATCTGGCATTTTGTTTTGCTTCTTCACTCACACTACAGAAAAAAAAGACAAATAGAACACTACCCTCATTTTGACAGAAGATGTAATCCACTCAGCCCCTTCCAACAGGCACAGGGGTTGTGTGAAGTGGAGGGGACGTAATGACAGTATGAGCACTGGGACAGCCTGAGTGAACATGAGTTATTCAGAGCTCAAGTGAGCTGTCCATGTAGCATTGTTGTTGTCTGTTCTCAAGAACTACCTCCTGCATTCGGGAGGACTGGGAGCAGGATAATGCATATTTTGACTTCCATCGACCTGCCTTTAGGCTGGACAGCCTGCTCCAAAAAAAAAAGTCCTGTTCTTTGCCTGGGACCATCAGCACATGGGACAGTAGATCAATTAACAATGTTGTGGCTGTTTCTCCTGATGTGCGCTCCCCTCCTTTCAGGACAGACCCTTTGGGGGTGCAGTGTTTGAGCGTGTGAGCTACCACAGATGAGTGGGAGCCCAACCCTCTGCTCCTCCATGCACTCAGGCTTACAGAGAAGAGGGGCATTACGTAAAGTGGAGCTGACCCCTTTTTTCTACCTTATGTTGCTCCCTTTCCCCTCTTCATTCTGCTCACTCATCACGATTCACTGGTACTGCAATGCACAATGTTTGATGTTGATGGAAGTCCATTTATTTTTCATATAACCCTGCGGTTTATTGCCAGTTTCACTCAATCCTGTTTATTGGAGGAAGAGAAAACAAAAGGAGGAGGGACAGAACTATGAAATGCCACTGCCCTCATTACAGCGAACAAGATTCACTGAGGGACCCAAACATGCTTACAGAATGCTAGCACAGACAAGCTTCTAGGCTTGCTTGTACACTTCCCCACACCGTAGAGTTTAATGGCTCAGCAGATGCCATCCCTGGAGAGAAACAAAATGTCCTTTTTGTTTTAGCCCTGATCACCAACACTGCGAGGCCCCCAGGGTTTCATAAAACTGTATAGAAAATAAAGCCATATGACAATCTTTTTGACAGGTTTAACAATGGCTGTTTATGGATGAAGTTTCTGCTATGTAAAGGGGAGCTATGTGGCTTGGCTGGTTTTGCTAATGTTCTTAGTGTTTTTAATGTTAATATAATGGGAAATTAGCCAGAAATTAATTAGACCATTTCAAGCAGAGATGAGGGGCTTAAACATCCAAATGTGGAATGCCCAGCCGGTATAATGAAGGCAACCCACTGTGCAATGACCTTGGATTTACAGCACAACCTTAATTTGCTTAGGTCTGAAATGCGGGAACTAGCTGAAAATTATTAAAAGTATGTAATAAATGAAAATAGTTGATGCATTCTGCAACACTGTTGGAGTGCAACGAATCATCCTATTACTAGTACTACACATTAGTCTGTCCTCTACCTTCTTCTAGAATAGACCCATTCAAATTAGAGAAGGCAGCAGCAGCAAAGCACAAAACAGCTCCTAGTTTCATCTGCCACAAGATCATCATTAGTTTAAGATTACGAAAGCAGAGAAAGGTTCTCATTACATTAAAACCATTTTTGCAGTAGGATCCATGAAGAATCAGCCAACTGCTTTTGCCTCTTAGAGAGATAACAGAACACTCAATCCCCCTGAGCATTGTGATTTTCTACCAAAGGTTTCAAGATATAAGAACACATTTAGTTAGCAGGCTGACCTGGAGAAGCTCATTAGACTAAAATTGTACAAATGAATAAGCATGCATTTCAAAATTGTGAAATGCAGGGATATAATATAGCAGAATATCTAATAAAGTGACCTACATTTTACAACACTATATTCTCTAAAGCTGCAATGTTGCTGGTGCACAGAATCCATCACCAGCTCTTTATTAATACATGAGGAAGAAATGGCAGGGTTGGAACCAAAGTTATACAGCACAAAATCCCCAGGAGCAGCCAGTGGGCTCTTCTAGAAGAACCTGCTATCACACATTAGTAAGTTAGTGTCCCTTTCTTGTTTTCTCTCTGTCGTCATTCATACAAAACTAAATAAAAACTGGAAATCTACTGTTGGATTGCCAGTAATTTGGCAGTGTCACAGATTGAGGATCCCATTTAATGGGTCATTTTCAGCAGGCTGCATAGGAGCACAGGACATAAGAAGTCTCGGAGGATTCATCCGTTACCAGCCCTCAATGAAATCCGTGACCACAGGAGAGTCCACACACCAACAGATCACAAAGACCAACTGTTTTATTGTAACTTCAATTAGCTACAGGAAAAGCACAGAGTTTCACCACGGCTAACACCACAGCTGGAGACTGCTCACCGTCAGTACATGAGACGTATCAATCTGCTTCTAAAGGAGCAGCTGATGTACAAACATCCACTTCATAAAATACAGTTCATGCCAAGACATCTAGGGTACAGCACTTTCATTGTTTTGTCAACATCCAGTGTGTTAAGAAGGAAATGCTAAATTGTCTAAAAAAAATTATTTCACTCCATCATGATACTTTTCTCTCTTCTATTACCAGAATTTTTTTCATTCCTTAATGTTAAATGCACATCAGTGTTTAAATTCTGCCGATGCGTTATCCATCCCATCAGATGTCAGATGTAGTCTTAGGAAATCACTGATCGAGGAAGTCGACTAGGTCTACTCTCCCAATGCTTTCAAGTTGGAGCAGATCAATGTCATTTTAACAACAAGACGTTTTAGGGTTAGTTCTGTTCCCAGTAGCCACAATCTGCATCTATGCTAACAAATAATTCACAAAATATTATCTACTTGAACTTATCTTTCATCTCTGCATGACCGTTTTGGAACACAAAGGCTTTGTGATTCATGCCCAAACCACTCCATTTCACAATGATGTCGATGATATCTGAAACTGTTTTGGGAGAGTCATGTTCATATTTCCATTCCATGTGCTGTGGGATTTTGTCATCCCTGAAATATGTGACAGGTAGATTTAAGGTCCTTTTGTTATTAAGGACCCCTTAAAGCCCAGCTTATATTTGACAAATACTTGGGCCTGTTGGAACAGGAACAAGGGAACACTGTCCTAACCACCACCTGCTTTTCTTCTCTAATAGATCCCCAAGGACAAAAATGTCAAGCTGCTGGTATTATTTGAAGGAAATGATGAAAAGGCTTGCCCTACAGCCGGGCTTATAAGCAACAAGGTAGAATCAACCAAAAGTTTGTAACACCTGGTCATACATTCCTATACTCATGAGCTCCATGTAGGAAAAAATGCAAAACTATAGAACACAGCCAAATCTAAATATATAAGAGATGATTGGAAATCCGACACATAATGCAACAGAAGATAGAACACAAATTGAGCTTAATTTTGACACAATGGGATGTTGCAACTCTTCTTCTTGCAAGGACATTCCTGTCATTTAACCTAACTACACTGGTGAAAGGCAAGAATGTACTGGGCCAACAAGTTACAAGCTCCAACATAAAACCCTGTAATCTGAACACTCCAGTCTTGAGATAATAACACAGGTAGTTGTATAGAGGAGGAGGTGGGGATGGGGTTTAACACTCAAAGACTGCACTCAAGTCAGCTCCCATTTGCCTCTGACAGCCATATGCTTCTGTGCCAATAGAAGAACCAAACAGCAATCACTTGTTCTCATGACTCATTTTTTACTCCAGAGTGTGCTCAACTGTATATAAGATTCTGTTGGGCCACAGGGAAATTTAGCATCAACAAAGCTTGCATCATCTTTCAAATCTTTCACGTCGGTGACAAACATCCGTCCCAGTTTATATGGGATGTTGAACAAAATAAGTACTTCCTCCAGTCTTCATTAATAGCTTAACTGAAAACTATATAGCACTGTCATGTAGCCAAGGAGGATTTTTCTGTCTTAAATCTGTAGCCTTAGAAACCCTGAATAGCAAACAGCTGGAAAAGGGGGCTTTCAGTGATAATGAAAGCCGTTTGACTTGTCTTGGAATAGCTCTGTGCCAAGCTGTTGCACAGAATGTATCGTGAAGCAACAGGCCTCATCCAGGCAACATTTAGACAGCCGACTGAAAACGTGATCTGTCGAAACATACAACTGGAAAAACGTAACAGGTAAAAGTAAATCAAATAATTCTACTGCCATTGCTAATAATTTTTCATTTTCAACCGCTACTCCGGCTATCAGAAAAAGCAGTGACGTAGTAGCATATGAAGTAGGGGTGGGAAGAAGAAAAGAGAAAAGAAATAAATTCACCTAAATCTGTTCTGTTTATATGGTCCCGCTAACTGTTTCCAGCCGAACAGAGTGAAAGCAGACTTCATGGTATGTTACTCTTTACAAATTAAATAAATGGCAGACAAACTTGAAGACACACATTCTTAGAAAACAATTAGTTTTAAAAATTTCTCCTGTCTCTAGAAGTGTATCATTCAATTTTTGTATTGTTAAATAAGGAAAAGAAAATCGCAACACTAAAGGAGAATTCCGGTTGATTTTAACACGTAGCTCTGTTGTTTGTAACTCTGGAAGTCTGTCAGTAGAGAGAGACTAACCAATCAGTCTGTCAGTAGAAAGAAACTAACCAATCAGTCTGTCAGTAGAAAGAAACTAACCAATCAGGTCTGTCAGTAGAGAGAGACTAACCAATCAGGTCTGTCAGTAGAGAGAAACTAACCAATCA
>NC_048409.1:232050-241772 GCF_013103735.1 Etheostoma cragini | reverse complement strand
CCCCCCCCCCCCCCCCCCCCCCCCCCGTTCATAATGAGTCAGCCGTCTCTCTGTGAGTAGCGTCCATCACACTCCTTCTCGCAGTTATAAACAGCCTATGTGACAATAAAACTTGTTTTGGTTAAAATCAACAAAACAATCGTGAGAATAATCGCGATCAAAATTTTGATCAAAATGATCGTGATTATTATTTTGGCCATAATCGTGCAGCCCTAACAGGAGTACTTTTATCTCTATCATCAATGCCACCAAATGCTTGTCCACAGGGTCACAAGTGAGGTGCTATCAGACCACATCCTGCTTACCCCTCTTTAGCTCCCCACCGGCATCCTTTGAAGTCCTTAAACAGCTGTTAATTGGAGGTATACTTGAGTGACAGACCACTGATTTGACCACTGAGTTCTGTGGGGGAAGAGATCTGTAGGTTTCATTCTGTGAGTGGGGGGAAGTTAAAGCTACCTAGCTAATATATACCACTTGAAACTATTTAGAAATGAGTCTGTAAATGTTTCTGGTTTAGCGTTCAGACTACTCCATCAGGAGAATGTATTAAAGGACAACTGACGACACTGTTTGAAACTTGAAGGTTTAGCTACAAATTCTTCTTGATAGGTGTGTCAGAGAGAGACATGTAAGGGCCACTTCACGGATTTGATGATTTAGATTTGCAAGAACAATGTAGTTCTGTTGAATAACTGAATTTAAGCAAACATCTTAAGTTATTTAACCTCCCATTTCTTCCATTACCCTTCTCTTAAATCATACTTCATTACGTGAGACACTGTGTCAGAGCATCAATGATCCATTTACCCTTTTTTCTTTAATTGTGACAGCTATGGGTTCTAAATTTGGATGCAAGCAATAGTAGCCTCAAATGGCTTCCTATTGAATTTGAGCTCAATACTGAACAATTTCTGATGGTATTCATCTGGGACGTGTATAAGAAATGCTTCATATATTGAAAAAAGCTGCAGCCACTGCACCAAAAAACATCTCAACCACATCAGCAGAGACTCAATCGTTGACCTTCTCATTGCCTGTTACCGTCCCTGTCAGTGAAAAGGTCTCCCCTGGCGACACTGAGCGTCAACACCAGTCTGCCTATACATGCTTCACATTCCAGACTTTAACAGTTCGCTCCACAGTCAGACTCCGAACACACCCAATAATCTTACACACACACACACACACACACACACACACACACACACACACACACACACACACACACACACACACACACACACACACACACACACACACACACACACACGGAGCAACATGTGATTGACAGTTTTATGATAATAGATTTGTGGTCACCGGTATAAATGTTGGGACACACTGGTTAACAAAAGCTTTTCAGAAATTGTATCTACTGGGCACTGGCATAGGATGATGTGGAAAAAACCCAGCCGCAAGCTGAAATT
This sequence comes from Etheostoma cragini, assembly GCF_013103735.1. Lineage (NCBI taxonomy): Eukaryota > Metazoa > Chordata > Actinopteri > Perciformes > Percidae > Etheostoma > Etheostoma cragini. The sequence continues at coordinate 240,345 of NC_048409.1, read as the reverse complement.
AGATATATATAGTTGAAACAACAGAAAGTCATATGTGATCTTAGTAACACATCTTTACCTAAGTCATTTCTTACTGGCTCTCCTACTCGGTCTTCAGCTCAATAACAAGTTAAGATCAATATTCAGGCTGTGGGTGTAGATGAACAGAACAACATATGTACAAGTCATCTGTATGCAATTTTAATGGCACAGCACTGGGTAAATCAGCACTGAGACCATGTATACATAGCAGTATTAGAGAGAAGGAGATGGAACAATGTTTGCAATTTCTTCAGTGCTCAAATATATTTTCTAACCGGAGGAGTGTACAATTCAGCCTTGTTCAGGACACTTTCACTGAGCCCAGCGAGACAGACGAGCTTTGCATCATATCAAATATAGATCTAATCGAATGTTCTGCTCTTAGTCAGTAAGCCAGCCATACTACAAAACAGCAATGAATGGATGATGATGTCTTTAGACTAGAAGCCAGAGTTCACTTCTGGGGGAGCCATTCGCCTTCCAATCTCAGTATGCCAGCTGACTTTTTTAAACCTGAATGTCCTTTTGATGGCTTCAGAAAAAAACACAATGCCAAGGACATGAAGGAGCAACAATCCAGCTTCAGAAATGTGTTCTCACTCAGGATCTTCTTCCACAGAGGCAATATTTGATTCCAATATTAATGAGCAGGGAATAAACATTTTACATTATGTCTAATCCTGGTAGACTAGATGATGAGATGAGGCTGCAACAGCGTGTCCCTAAACCCCTCCGGGATGTAACAACAAGTTTCCAAATAATGCTCTCAGTGTCTCAAGTGAGCTCATTCTTTGGACTGCTTTGTTCTTTCATCAGTTACATGTCCACCATTTTTACATGCACTGAGAAGATTTGATCTAAATAATATCTGTTGACAGAGCATGTAGAGAAGTCGTCCCTGAGCCCCACCTCAACCATAACACCCCTGGAGCTCCGATCTCCTTCCTGTGCCGCAGTGTGCACTGAAGCAGAGCCGCGGTGGATCCTGACACACATGACTAAACAAAGCTGGGTAGAAAATGTGGCCACTTCCTCCAAGCAGTCCTGATGTTCCAGTACAGGCCTCTTGTATTGTCCTGGGGTAAATGTCACTTACAAAGTCCCATTTCAGCTAGAGTCCAGTAACTACCTTTAGCCAGGCCCTCCCTATTAATGCAGTGCAGGACCTATGTCATTTATTTAAATTCCATGAGTTGAAAGTAATGCATACGGTGCTAAAATTCAATTTCTTTGTAATTACAAAAACTTTGGTCGGTCATAATAAATCCACCCTGAAGGATAACTGATGGATGGGCAATACAAAACATAGTCCATTATCATCATATTTTGGCCAAACACCTTTATACGCATACAATAGGAAAGTTTGGTGACTGGTTCCTTCCCCAAGGAACTAAATAAAGAACAGAATTCTGTTAAAGTTAAAATAATAACCAATCAGGTAAAGGGAAAGTTCATTTCATACACTAAATTGCGTGTACCTCTAACAAGAAAATAAAAATACCTACGATATCTAGTTTCATATTAAAAATATGAACAGCTTGCTGTCATAGACTCATGACATAAAGGAATAGGATTATTTGCTGAATTCATAATAGCCGATTCATGCTCCCTTCTAACTTCTTGCAAATTGCATATTGCTACATTACATTTCCATGACTTCATCTTACATTCAGCCCAGCTTATGGCAGTAAATCAAATGACAGACCAACATTATTCAGTGACTGATGATAAAAAGTCAGAAAGCAAAACAATCGGTGGCTGAAGCTCATGCAGCTCCACGTTAGGACGACACACACAAAGCAAAAATAACAGCTTTGATTCACATAAACCAAATAAAGAGCATTTATTCTAATACACTGAGCAAATACTTATCCAGTAGCTCCAGTATCCTGGGTGGTAGAGACAGTTACTCTCACTTATCTCAGTCTTGTCCACAGTATCTTTTTAGCTCGTTGCTATGCTAAAATAACTGCAGCAGTGGGTTACAGGTGAACATTTGCACAAGTAAAAGGCAGCAAATTCCAGTGGTTAGTCGTAGGGCATCAAACTGAGTGACTAGAAAAACCTCATTGTTGAGCTGCATGTGCCATCATGCCAAATTGTGCTACATACATAAACATTTATAATAAGCTAAGTACCTGAAATACCACCGGATCTCTGATGAACTCTGCTGGCATGCACATCTACAATATAACCTTTGTTTTACTGCACACTATGCCTTGCAATTGAGTAAATCTTATGACACAAGGCCATGCAAACCAATCTGTGATTACAATTATTTCCCTCTGTTAGGTAGGATTCAAATTAAGTGAAAAACTTCCATTGCATGCAGCTTTCATATAACTTGCTTCCAGTCAGAATGGGAGCATTGTCAAGATGTACAAGCTTGAAAGCCCTAGCCTGACCTCCTGTCCTGCTTAGCCTTGAACGGTCAACACATTTCCACAACTATGACACCAGATGACCATTTTTCACCCTCTCCCCCACCGCAGGAGTCACAACGGGCTTTCAAAACACAAAGGTGGGGATTTTAAATGAACTCACACATCATAAAGCCATCCAGCCCCCCCTCCAGGATGCGCTCTGGGAATTCTCCTTGACTTTGACCATCTCTTTTTTCATCACATTTGCAATTCATCATCTCTCGTTCAAAAGCGCCACCACTTCTTTGTCATTACAACGACACAGACATATTCTGTATTGTTTGCGTCTGGCAGTGAATGGGGGCAATACAATGGCTCAGTGCCTGCTGCTGGAGGAGCTGTGACCTACACAGGAGTGCTACAGGTACAAACCCCACCCTAAACAAAGGCTGTGAGGGCCTTCAGGGGATAGAGAGAGAGAGAGAGAGGGAGACACACACATATACACACACACAAACAAAATGTATCTGATAAAATGTAACTACATTCTGAAAAACATCCCCTCTATGCTTACAGGCCACATGTAGACTCTGTGTGTTCCTGGTGGTGTGATGTAGCACCTCTTTCACAAAGTGGGAGGTTGGAGGCTGGACAGCTATTTGTCTCTTCTATCTGCTTACACAGCCAAGCACACAGTGCTACAAAAATACTAAGCAGCCAACACAATGACTTACCTTAGTGTATGCAACCAGAAGTGTTCCTTCTGCTGTTCCACAGAAGCCAAGGGAAGTCCCACACATCACTAAGGGGAAAATCTCAAGCATCACAGGAGGATTATTGATACTCGTCCTGCAAGTCCACGGCACACTGACTAAATGCAAGGATGATTTGAAGAACTGAAGGGGGGAGTGACTGTTAGTAACCCCCCACCCCTCCTCCTGCTGACTCTTTCACACTCTTCGCTCCCTCCTTCTCCTTTTGCTCCCTCCTTCATTCTATAATTCCATCCCCCTAAACTACAACCCTACTGCCAGCAGGAATGTGTGTTCCCTCCCTTGTCTCCTCTGTAATTGCCCCTCCACTCCACTATGAGAAGTTTACATGTTGCAGCCATTTTAGTGTACAAAAAAGTGAGATCAACAACTGACTGTAAATGTTAACTTTATCTCTTTTTTTTCTTAGACAGAAAATATGCTTTCATCCCCTACCTTGGCGGTTTGAGGAGCAGGATTTGTAATGACAGGATTCTGTAAATGTAACTAATGTTATTTTCTCCTCAAAGACAACAAGGGCTGAAAGGTTGCAGTCTTAATGTGTTGCTGTGCATAATTTGGAATATTCAGTGACAGCCCAAAATGGACCTGTGAACAAGAGAAAGGCTGGACTTGCTGTTGTCATAGCACCAGTGATGTCGTGCGGCTATCACGTCGGCAGCAATGGCGGGTTCATTTTAAGGATGATGAAACCAGCAGAGGGAACAGGGGACAGAGGAAGGAGAGGATGGAGGATAGAGGGCACAGTGACAGCCTGCATCCTGCATGCACGCTCAGTAAAACATGCTCCGAGCTAGTCAAGGGGGTAGAAATCCTAAAAAAACATGCAGAGGAAAGACAGAGAGAGAGAGAGAGAGAGAGAGAGAGAGAGAGAGAGAGAGAGAGAGAGAGAGAGAGAGAGAGAGAGAGAGAGAGAGAGAGAGAGAGAGCTGAATTGCCATGTCTAGACTTTGGGATGACTAAGACCAAAATAAAAAGCACTCAGCACCGTGGTCAAGCTGACTTCCTCTCACTGCATTTTCATGTCCTGCCAAGGTTGTGACCCTGATATTAAACCAAACCACTGGGGTTTGATAGTCAGACAGGAATGGCTGGTGTGCAGAGGCAACCAGACGTAACCTGCGCTCTTATCAAATCTCTGAGCTCAAGGTAATCTTTTTTGCTTCAGGTTTTGGGCCAATAATGCTACAGATCCCACACACAAAAACACATTGTGTGCCAGAGATGAGATCATCTTATCTACTTGTGTCTTCGCCCCAAAAAATGCTGGATAATTTAGCAGAGCAATAAATCGGTCTATCAGTTAAATGCCGGCTCGCCACAGGTATTTCAGAAATTTTGATTACTTGCATGGAGCTCAGCTAAACAAAATACTCTGCTATTTCATAAGCGATACAAGGCTAATAAACCCTGTGCTATCGGCACTCAATTTATGAGCTGATTGAATTAGACATCCAATTCATTGACAGGCCATTCAATATGGCTGGAGCAATTTGGCAGGTGAGATCACGACTACAGATCCACAACAACACTTCAAGCTGCTGCGGCTGTCCAGGTGTCACAACCAACTGCAATCACTGCCACTCACCTTCAGCCATTGTGCACAAACGTACAAGACAAAAACAAAAGAACAGCTTGAAGCAAGAGATAGCAAGCCATTTCCCCAGATATGCAAGTTCCCTGTGACTCTTCACAAAAAACTACAACAGTCCGGTTTACCTCAGTGTTTTTGTTCAGTTATAACCTACTATTGCTTGCATTTTATCAACATTAATAAAAACACTTTCAGAAAACAAAACCTGATTGACTTTTACATGTTTGCAACAGAAGAAGTTCAGATTGCATTACAGAAATCATAGGAAGCTATGTGGGGATGCTGATTCAGCATTATCCGCTGTATTATCCGTTTCTTTATTCTTCAACATTTCACATTTTATACTAGGGCTTCTTTCGACATACTGTACTGTGACTTTTTGAGACACTTTAATTACTTTTATACTTTTGTTCAACATGCTATTACTTTCAGTCATACTTTAATGACTAGGGGAGTGGAAACACTTTTCGATTAAACACAATTTACAAAGCGGTCGTATCACACTGAAAGCTGATATTTTGTCACTAGCAACCTACACGTGTCATCTGTCAAATACAGAAGCATTTTCAGCTTTGGACAAACCCGTTCAGGACTTTTACAACAAGAGTGGGACGTGCGTAATGTTTCATCTGTCCCTCCTGGACGGGACGAATGAAACAGCATGCAGGGATGAATGAAACATATAGTTTAAGCCAGGTAAACTTCCAACTACTTTAATATTTTACTGTATATCATGGATGGTACTTCCAAAGCTGTTATTATAGATAGATTGTTGCAGGACTATGCGTCTTTGTGAATGTCTGTTACTAACTTGTTGCCGTCATCCTGAAGCGCGTACGAAGCGGTTATTGAATTATCATGCACTGTGGATGATTGTGCTATTTTTATAACTAGAACAGTAGGTTTTTCCATTTATATCATGTTTCTATTGTGGAATATGTCATTTACCTAGGTTTTTACATGGGTTAGACCACTGGACATCCGAATAACGCGCCCCAACCCGTCCGTCTCCATAGGATAACATGGGAAAACTCGACCCCCCCCCCCACCTGGTGGGCTCAAATATATTTTCATCTTTCTAAAACTGCTTTTCCATGTCTCACGTCCATACATAATGGTATGAACACAGATATTTGTGCCTTTACTTAAAATCCATGGAATTCAAGCCAGGTGTGGGGGGGGGGGCAGCTGTTTCAACCGTCCCGACGTAGACATATGTCCTTACAGCCTGTTTTGCTTCTCATGTAAACAAGCATGAAATATGAAAGTCTGGGATTGTGGAGAACACTAACTGGTTTACCGAATAAGCATGTAATCAAACCTTGTTAATAATCGAAAAAATATGACCGCTAATGAAGTTTACTTTTGACCATCAAAACACGTTTATCGGCTTTAACTCCGCGATAAAAGGAAATAACAGGGAGATATTTGGCTGATAGGAGGAGGTTAACATGCTCTATGTTCAGACCTAAGGAAGTCTGTCTATCATCATTGCACTCAGAGAAAACTGGAATGTTTCATCCGTCCCGCGTTTCAATCGTCTTCAATGACTTTTATCATGTTTTTTTTCTACATACTATGACTTTGAACTAGGGCTGAACGACATTGTGTTTTAGCATCAACATTGCGATGTGTGTATGCGCGATAGTTACGTCAAAGGACGTTGCGATGTTGACGCTAAAATAAAGCAGATAAATAAACAGAATAAAGCTAATTGGTTAGCCTAAATAACAAAGCAGAAAGCTTCTACCAGCAAGGCTAAAGCTAATATAGTTAGCCTGAAGAAACATGCAGAGCGCTGCCACCAGTCAGGCTGAAGCTAATATGGTTAGCCTAAAGAAACAAGCAGAAAGCTGCTACCAGTCAGGCTGAAGCTAATATGGTTAGCCTAAAGGAACAAGGAGAAAGCTGCTACCAGCCAAGCTAAAGCTAATATAGTTACCCAAATGAAACAAGCAGAAATCTGCTACCAGCCAGGCTAAAGCTAATATAGTTTGCCTAAAGGAACAAGGAGGAAGCTGCTACCAGCCAGGCTAAAGCTAATATAGTTAGCCTAAAGAAACAAGCAGGAAGCTGCTACCAGCCAAGCTAAAGCTAATATAGTTAGCCTAAAGGAACAAGGAGAAAGCTGCTACCGGCCAGGCTAAAGCTAATATGGTTAGCCTAAAGAAACAAGCAGAAAGCTGCTACCAGCCAAGCTAAAGCTAATATAGTTAGCCTAAAGGAACAAGGAGAAAGCTGCTACCAGCCAGGCTAAAGCTGGTATAGTTTGCCTAAAGAACCAAGCAGAAAGCTGCTACCAGCCAGGCTAAAGCTAATATAGTTAGCCTAAAGAAACCAGCAGACAGGTGCTACCAGCCAGGCTAAAGCTAATATAGTTAGCCTAAAGAAACAAGGGGTCTGTCTGTCCCAACTAACGTTACGGTTCGGAGCTGCAACACTGGTAACGTAACACTAATCTACAACAGAAGTCTGTGTCTGATCTAACATCAATTCCACTGACTTAAATGTTCTTGGATACACAGAGTTTGTTGCTAGTGCACGTGAATTTATCAAACATACGAGCTGGCCCCGCTAGTCGACCAGAACCTGACATTTAGAGGACGCAACATGAAGTCACGGTCATCACGTTAGCCTGGATTGATATTCTATGAATCCAATGTTGTCATGCTAGTCAACCGGCGTATATCTACCTGATGTCCCTCTCCAAAACCACAGAAGAAGAGTAACGTTAGTCACAGCTTACTTCTTCGGTGTTTGTAAAGCATTAAAGTTTAACAAAGACTGGTTAACATTAGAAAAGATCCTTTTTTCATTTTTTTTCCTTCTAAGTAGATTTACTCCCCTACAAAATCACTGCAACAGTCGACAGAACTCCATTATAGACAGAATCCCAGCTGAGATCAGTTGCCTTGTTTTTTTTAACCAGGGCAGCAGTTTCCAGATTACATTATGTGTTTACATCATTGCAAAAGGGTTGTTTAATGTTAGTTTTTTAAAATAATATCAGATTAGTAAACAAAATGTGCCTTTGGAACATTGGATGAATGGTTGCTGATAATGGAAAATGTAGATATTGCATTAAAGATCAGCCACCCACCCAGATCAGCTGGTATCCTGTCTATAATGGAGTGGAAATTTGTAAGTGACCCCAAACGTTCGACCGGTAGAGTGTTTGTGTGTGTGTGCAGGGGAATAATATCACAATGTAAGATTTTTCCAATATCGTGCAGCGTTATTGAGAGCAGAGTTTTTCTTTGAACTACTGACTTTTTCCCACACATACTATGACTTTTTTTTTTAAAATATACTATACTATCACCTTTTCTTCAAAATACTATACTATGACTTTCCCTCACATTACGCTACGACTTATCGACTTACTATACTATCAAACTTTTGGAAACAATCAGCTAGAATATCCATTTAAACAGTACAGTGTTCTACATCTTTTGGCATTATTGAAGTTAAGATAGCAATCCACGTTAGCTTTTCAGCATTCATGGGCATTTTCTGCATGCATTTCCTTTCAGTTTCACTTAAA
>NC_048409.1:227500-232025 GCF_013103735.1 Etheostoma cragini | reverse complement strand
CCCCCCCCCCCCCCTTCCTCCTTGCACGTGTCCTAGCTCCTAGCAGTAGAACAGCTGATGCTCCCACTAAGCTTCACAGCAGGGCGGGCATTGTCTAACAGAAACAGCCTCATTTAAAAGGGAGATTGGTTGCACCAAATTGACTTTTTGTGTCTCAGCGAAAAATCCTAAATGTTTTACATAATACATTTTTGGCTCCTTTTCATCTTTAACTGTACATACAATTTGAACTTGCCATCTGGGGTTACTACATGAATTTCAGTCACATGAATTATTACCTTTTTGTATTAAAGAACTCATATTCTGCTCCTTTTCAGGTTCATAACTGGATTTTGAGGTCTTACCAGAACAGGTTTAAATGCTTTAATTTCAGAAAACACCATATTTTTGTTATACAGCACATTGCTGAAGCTCTTCTTTTCACCCTGTGTGTTGAGCTCTCTGTTTTATCTACAGAGTGAGAAATCTCACTTTTGTTCCATCTTTGTTGGGGGGTTGCACATGCTCAGTAAGTACTGCTATCCAGTCAGAAATAGAGTCGGAGGGCTTCGACAGTACCTAGGTAAGGACTACTAGCCAGTCAGAAGCAGAGTATGAGGCCCTGACAGTACCTAGGTAAGGACTACTAGCCAGTCAGAAGCAGAGTATGAGGGTGTGCCATGCTATTAGCTAGACGAGTATTATAACGTCGGTCTCTGAAGTAAAGGCTGGACTACATAGAGCTGTTTTGAGCAGGTTGTTAACAGTGTCTTCTGTTGTAGATGGTAAGTCCCTTTGGGGGGGACTTTTGGGCTTTTTCCACTTTGTAAACCTATAACATGCACAAAAAGGATATATAACACAATAACGGAAAGAGAAAAAGCAAAAAAAAAAAAGCATAATATGACCACTTTAAAGTGCGGCCTTGAACGTCACAAAATGTGGGAAAAATCAACAGGTGTAGGGCACTCGAGACTAATATCTCATGATCCCAGCACTGCTCCCCAGAAAAGCTTTAAATAAAGTTCCGTTAATAAATGACTACACACTGGTTTATTATAGCTATTCTGAATGGACGACAGGGTGACACATCACTCAACACGATGTAGCTGTAATGTCAAAGGGCATCCTGGGGGGTTCAGTCAACACCAACGCACACATTTCAATATAGGAGGTCAAAGCTTAACTATGTTCCTGTGCAGAAAAGAGTCACATTATTAGGCAAAAGTAGCATGACTTTACCAGGGTGAGAATGTGAATATAAAACCTGACATTCGATACATTGGGAATGCTAAGAAACAAGCCCAGTATGATGAAACCACTGGCGTCTATCAGCATCAGAATGAGTAGGATGAGTACTGCCCACAATGCATCAAGACGTCTGTCTGTTCATTCTCAGACACAACGCACAAAGCTACTGGCCGATAAACACAAACAGCGCATTCATCAAGCTGAAGCTGATTGGTCGGCTGTATGCAGCATCTTGTTCTGCATGCAGGGATTTTGTGAATCTCCAACACTGAAAAGAAAATCCATCACCACAAAAGGTTCAAGTGTTTATTTTCCTTATGGTGCCCCCCCCCCTTGTCCCTCTAAAGAAACAGATGATCCACTGTGCTGAAAAAGAACACTATGTTCAACTGATATCCAAAAAGAGAAAAATGCAACTGTTATGCAAGACATGAAAGCAGTAACCCCAGCCCGGGCAGAGATCATTAGTGGTCTCCTGCAGTGAGTTGCTCTCAAGAGTCGACATCAAAGACACCGGCATAGAGAGGGAAATCATTTAGAATGCGGGGAAAAGGCTGGAATTGATTGGTCGGTACTGAACCTATACAGCATAGGTAGTTCTCCACTACTACTTATTAAAGATGCTTTGAGCGTATTAAAAATTGCAGTGGTCTACACGTAACAACCTGCTGGTTAGGGTCAACCAGATACTGAGCCACACAAAGCACACAGACCATTTTTTGGCCAACAAGAATTTAAAAACTGCATGAAAGCCTCCATGGCCCAGTGAGAGCTGATTTACAGCCCAAACACAGGGCCGCATTATGTCTTACTGATTTAACCAGTCGTTTCATTTTTCTCTATCAATAGTTCAGTCCCAGGAAAATTGTACAAAATGGCAATCACAATTTTGGAGAGCTTGTGGAGACGTCTATAAACTGTTTTGTCCAACCGATGTTTCAAAACCAAGATATTCAATTTATGGAATAAAAAAACAGAGAAAAGCAGCAAATTCTCACATTTATGAGGCTGAAACCTGCAATGATTTACATTATCCTTCATACATTAGTTTAAACAGTTAACCCTTCTGTTGTCCTTTTTTTTTTAAATTATTATCAGAAAGATGTGTTTCTTACAACCAAATTGTCCCAAAATAACTTGGATGCACAATGCTTCACAGGTAAAATTAATGGTTACCTTTATTGAATTTTTGTTGTTTTATTCAATTTCATAGCATTTGGAAAAAAAAAATGTTTAATTGATTTAAAACACTATTTTGATTAAACCAGTCTGATTCATTCAGCATCCTCTACTCAACTAATAATTTCAGCTTTTTTTCAAACTCAAAAATGAGGTATAATTTCATTTAAAGAAGGTTTACGGACGATGACTTTAAAAGGAAACACACATTAAAGAGACAGACAAAAATGTTTCAAAAAAGTGCCAAAATCATAAAATAAAAAGAGACAAACAACCGAAAAAAAACCCAATAAGTTTTTGGGAGGACAACAAGGGTTAAGAAATTATTAAAATGTTACAATTTTATTTTGTACGATGATTATATGATAAACTTAACCAATCATTGTCAGCACTGAGTTATACATTAACATGTCAGTAGGACCTACAATAATCATTTAAATGCACAGTTATTCTTTATGTAACCTACACATCTTAATACAAAACACACTTTTGTGCCAAATTTAGTCAAAATGGATTTCTATCACTGCTCAGGCACACGCATTTATTCTCCGTTGGGGGGGGAGGGGCTTAGGAGACCGTCTGGGCTTTAGCAGAAAGGGGGGGCACTGAGAAGTTGTCGATGTTCACATTTTTTGGCTAAGTCCTGGATCTTCAGAGTCCAACCTATGGCTCCTTTAACCAAACTCCAACCTCCCCAAAGAGACTCGTAGCCCCAACAAACCACATGGAGCTCATGGTGGTCCCCATTTCCAAAGTTACTGCTCACAGGTCAGAAATGAGAAACTGAGCCCACGGCCATTGTGGAGAGAGACTACCAAGCTATGACTGAATGCCGTCCACTAGTCTGCATACTGCTGCTGGCCTCTCACTCTGGAATAACAGCCCACTGGAAGGGGAATCTTTTTCTAAGACTACCACAACCTCAAAGGAAGCTTTGAAGCTTGAATCAATACTCAACGGTGCAGGCAAGTGGACTTCATTTGTGGGGAGCACTTGTTTATTTATTTCTTTAAAAAATAAATAAAAGATGCAACCCCCAGTACCTATTTGTTTGACTTTGCTGAGAATAATCATCCCTTAAGTCTGTAATCCATGAGAAAGCCCATGTCTTTATCATGCTTAGATGTCAAGCTAAGAACCATACAGAATGCTTTATGCCCATCATAGTCCCTCTAAAAGCGCATGCACAGCGGTTGTCCTCTGGACAGCAGCTGGGATCAAATCTTGGAAAGCCCTCTACATGCTCATCCAGATTGCGCTGACTGTCAGCACGTCGAGATTCATCACCTGTGACCTCACTTTGTCAGATGCTGGAGTATGTGGCAACTTTCAGTCTTTTGAAATTGCATTTGGTATTGAATGAGAAATATATGCATTTCTTTTCATTTGAAATACATGTGAAATAAGTAGGTTTATAGATTTAGTGGATCTCACGCTATGCCGCACACGGTCCATACAAAATAATGCTACAGTCTGAGATGTGTACAATGTGGCTGATTGTGGAGAACAATGGGGTTCCTTTTTTCAACCGTAGACAGGCTGATACAGCAGCACATCAATAGAACACTCTAATGGAGACAGATGTCCTGTCAGGAGGAACAAGGGAAGACCGGCCTCAATACAACACGTAAACAGAAGCATGGTTGTCCTTCATCCATCAACTTGGAGGAGCAGAGACCGCTTAATTTAGAAAAAGAAAAGCCCTCCCCACAAACTTCTAAGGTGATTATCGGATGTACTGTTGTGACTAAATAATTGGATAAAATCCCATCTTGCATATAGCTGAAACATGACGTCTATCTTGCTCTTATATAAAGAATGCGTTGTTTGCCGCAGAAGCAGGGCAGATAATTCTCACAAGACCAATCTGGTCGGGCCCGCGCCGACGCCATTCAACACCGAGGTCGGCCCTCACAGCTGCAACATCATCACTGCTACACAACAAGGTTTTCCTCTTTTATAAAAAAGTAAAAAGTGTTGAAAATGTTAAATTGTCAATTAACCAATCAATTAATAAACTAATTGTTTAAATATCTCAAGGTTCTTATTGTTATACTTCAAAGAAAAAACTTAGGATCTCCTTCTGCTGAACAGAGCTTCTATTCAGCATCAGCAA
>NC_048409.1:224581-227400 GCF_013103735.1 Etheostoma cragini | reverse complement strand
ATATATATATATATAAATAATATTTAAACAACTTGGCCAGCATTGCATTTGAGAACTGCAGTAGAGTATAAATGTGGTCATCTCATTATTAAAAGCCGACAGGCAGAATAGCGGCTACTCAGATGGTATTTTCCTCCCACATCTGGAGATGAGTGTGCATGGCACCGAGGCTTCAGCTCCGCTCAGTACGCTCATTGTAATCCCCACAATCACACTTATATGAACAACAAATTTCCTAGTGGGAATGATTTCTAGCTTTGTGGTTGTGGTCTAACTTATGCACTTAATATTTCCACAACAAACCACCTCTTCTGATTTGCAGTTAACTTTTATTCCAAACACATGGCTCGGGTCAGTAAGAAAACAAAGGTAATAGTTACAGAAGTTAAACAGCATGTAAAAACACACTGCGCTTATGAAATTAACAATACAATTTTACAAAATTCACAACAACTAAGTAATACAGTAGGTAGTGAATAGTCTGTCAGCATCATCACGCTAAGCTCAGTATGTTATTCACTTGACAGCAGGATAAACCTTTGCACCACTTCGCAAGGGATTAAAGAGTGCAAGTAACTAACTATATGCAAGTGGGACGGATATGAATAATTCATAAAGAATACTTATCAGGGTTAAATTATGTGCATTTCAAGAAATCAACTGCGGTTGGTAGTACATGGCTGTAGACGCATGAAGAACAAAGTCATGGATTGTACAAAAAGCCAACAAATTACCATATGAATGTGTAGACATTCTTTCATGTGTGGCTCCGCCAGGCGCTACACTGATCTTTAAGATGGGGAGCTAAAGAGTGTGGACACAAGCCAGAGGGGTAGCAAAACTAGTTTCAACTCGACCACACAAAGACAGACAGACAGAGGGCGAGGTCTCTGTGCAGGCATGTCACACAGGGGGCTCAGGTTACCACCCTGAGGACATGTCACCATACACTGAAGTCACTCTGCTGGATGCTCCACAGCATGGTTGCTTCCTTACCATGGTTCTCCCCCACAGTCAGGGCATTCAGGCTGGGTTGGGCTCCTGCATAGGTTATGGTTCAGGTTATGGTTTGGGTTCTGTTTGGACAATTTTCCACTGAAACAACTAGTACCCAATACAAGAAACCAAACTTATCCAATCCAATCCAATCCACTTTATTTGTATAGCACATTTTACAAACACAAAGTTACCAAAGTGCTGCACAGAAAACTCAAACATACAAAACAATTTATGTAAAATATTGTAAAACAAAATAAGAGCATCTGGTTTAAAAAGATAAAAAAATAGATAAAAATAATAATTACTAAAATACAATAAAACAGTGAGAGCCATCAGAGGACCACACAACTCACATGGAGTTAAAAGCCAAAGAATAAAAATGTGTCTTAAGACGAGACTTAAAACACTCAACTGTTGGGGCTGTTCGGACATGGGGGGGCAGAGCGTTCCAGAGTTTAGGTCCAACCACAGAAAAGGCCCTGTCCCCCCGAGTTTTAAGTCTCGTCTTTGGGACCACAAGCTGGAGCTGGCTCTCTGACCTCAGTGACCGCGCCGGCCTATACATCTGGATGAGGTCTGAGATATATGTTGGGGCCAGTCCATTCACAGCTTTAAAAACAAACAATAAAAACTTAAAATCAATCCTAAAACGTACATGAAGCCAGTGCAATGAAGCAAGAATTGGACTTATATGAGCGCACTTTTTAGTTCCAGTTAAAAGACTTTAATTATTTTAATTAAAGACTTTAACTTAGAATTATTAACCAACTCAAAATCTACAACGTGAGTATCAAACTCAGAGTCACATGTCTTATGTTTTTCTCCTGAGCCCCCTCACCAGGACCACCGCTGTGTCAACACAGTAGTCTTCCTCTCCGGTCCCTTCACTGTGCCTGGCAGACCGTCTAGTCTGCAGTGACCATTTCAGGGGGATGTCTATGCCAGCCAAAGAGGAGAAGCAATCCTATTGCAAAGCACCTTTTCCTAAAAAAAAAAAAATGCTGTTCCAAGAGTGGAGAGCTGCAGACAGAGCGGAGGTAAGCTAACCCCAGGTAAAGCTAAACGTATTGTGTTCACCTGGCATAAGTAAGTTACACACAAATGCGTGTATGTGTGATAATTTTAAATTTATACTGTTTATCCCCAGTGGGCAAATTACAAATTTACACTGGTTTTTTTTAGAATTCACACACACACACACACACACACACACACACACACACACACACACACACACACACACACACACACACACACACACACACACACACACACACACCAGGTGAACATGTGTATTAAAGTGCATAAAGAAGCCAAGAAAAGATGGAAAAATCTCCAAAAGGCATCAAATGACAGATTAGACATTCGTATAATTGTGTCTTATACACTTTCAAAATAACAGGGTGTCTAGAAAAATTGACAATAGTTGACGCTCACAAAGCAGGAGAAGGCTAGAAGAAGATAGCAAAGCGTTTTCAGATGCCAATATCCTCTGTTTGGAATGTAATTAGAAATGGCCGTCATCAGGACCAGTGGAAGTTAAAGGTCTGGAAGAACAAGAACAACATCAGACAGAACAGCTCGCAAGATTGGGAGAAAAGCAAGTCCGGACCCCCGTTAGACTGGCCGATCCATCCAGAAAGACCTGGAGTTGGTACACCATTCCACTATAAAAAGATACTCGTACAAACATGGTCTTCATGGAAGAGTCATCAGAAGAAAACCTCTTTTACGTCCTCACCACAAAAATCTGCGTTTGAAGTTTGCAAATGAACATATAGACAAGCCTGATGCATTGTGGGAACAAGTTCTGTGGACCA
>NC_048409.1:223130-224481 GCF_013103735.1 Etheostoma cragini | reverse complement strand
GCTGAAGTTAAAGAGAGGATGGCTTCTACAAATGGATAATGATCCTAAACACACCTCAAAATCCACGGTAGATTACATCAAGAGGCGTAAACTGAAGGTTTTGCCATGGCCTTCACAATCTCCTGACCTCAACATAATGTGAAATCTATGGATAGACCTTAAAGGAGCAGCGTGTGACAGCCCAGAAATCTCAAAGACCTGGAAGACTTTTGGAAGAAGAATGGGCAAAGATACCTCCAACAAGAACTAAAGACTCTTGGCTGGCGTCAAGACGCGTTTCCAAGGGGGGGGCGCAGTGAAAGGTATTAACTCTGTAGGGGGCCCAAATATTTGCAGACGCAATTTTTTTATCTGTTATTTTGAAAGTATAAATGATTTAAAAAAAAGATTAACTTTTTGTGACATATTACACAAATGTCTAATCTGTCATTCGATGCCCTTTGGAGATTTTTCCATCTTTTCTTGGCTTCTTTATGCACATTAATACACATTTTAACTTGGCGTGTCCAAACTTTTGAGCCCCACTGTACATATACACACACACAGAGGAAGTAGTGCTATATATCGGGTAGAGCTTGGGTGCTTTGAGAAGGAAAGAAAAGTGCAGGAGTTATAGAAGCATTTAGCCAAATTATATGAGTGAAACACACTGAGCAAATGGTTACACATGCTGGAGTTGTTTATGGGTTTTCTGTGAGTGTTCACTCCTTTTGTGAAAACTGTAAACTGTTAAAAACTGTCTTTACTGACATGAATTCAAGCAACTGCGCCGAGTGAAGACGAACTACAGCTTTTAAAGCTCTTTTCAGGCCACAGGTGGGTTGGTTGATACTCAAAAGAGATTAGGATGATCATCTGATCTCTGGAACATCTCACTGCAGGTCAGATTGATCCTTCTTCTATCACTGAACACTCCTGTAGCTAACGGTCCCACACTGCAGCAGTTCAGATATTATCTCATATTATTATAATATTGTTATCCCCTTGATAGATGTATTACCATTGCCTGTTTGTTTGAGCAAACCATAACTACAAGCTGCTGACAGAGAAAAACTGCACCTCACCCCCCAGTGGTGGCATTCGTTATACAAAAACAATATTTATCTTTGCAGCACAAATTGCAGAAAACACAATCACAGCAAATACTGCCCAATACTTAATATCTTATATAAAGCCAGGTTTACTTATTGCAAACAGTAGCTGACAGCAGAATGACATCCCATGGTTGGGAGTAAAACACGTTTCTAGGGTTTCTAATCCCGTGCACCTACCTGTCAGGATGCTGATCACAGCTACACGTATGAGTATAGATATATGACAGGAAGACGTCAGGATGCTGATCACAGCTACA
>NC_048409.1:183099-223030 GCF_013103735.1 Etheostoma cragini | reverse complement strand
TGCTGATCACAGCCACACGTATGAATATAGACATATGACAGGAAGACGTCAGGATGCTGATCACAGCCACACGTATGAGTATAGACATATGACAGGAAGACGCCACCTCCAGCAGCACACTATGGCAGTGACGCTGCAACTAACTTGACACCATAAGGTCATAGGAACGCAGCTGCGCAAATACGCTCTGTCCTTTCAGTCATACATTCAGAAAATACATTCATGTCAAATACAGCCGGGTAACAGCCCGGGGCGTCTGGGGCCACATTAAATGACCCGGCTTCGTGCATAGCCTACCATTTACCGCACTGAGGTTCTCCACGGCTGCTCCTCTCCCCCCAACAGCACAGCCTAATGACCGAGGAGGCGTTCAAACACTTCCCAGGTGGCTCGGCGAGTCCGGAGGGCTGCGTGTCCTGTTAACCAAGCATGCTACTCCACCAACAGCCGTGATTCAGGCTACACGACCACCGACGTCTGACAGAATGAACCGACACAAGATGCGCCGCCTATCGGCCTTCGACGCCCCCCGTCAGCCCCATAGACAGTTAAAGCCCTCGCGAACTTGTATGATTGAGTGCCGCGGTCATGCGTACGGACGGCGCTAGGACCACACGGAAGCATGATGGGACATGATGCGTATCAGGACTAAGACAGCATGCCTCTTGCTTCTCTTTACGTACCTGTCCGCGCCACTTTCGGGATCCGGCTGCTTGCGACCGGATGTTCATCAAATGTTCGTGTTTCCATCCGTGCCCCTGGGTCCTGGCGCCTCTCCAAGGTCTGCCAATCCACGGACCAAGCGTCTTGTTACCCCAGCGCGGAGAGGGGCGGAGCCCACGGTCCACGGAGACGGCGTGCCAGTAGACCATGAGGATGCCACTTCTTTCTTCTCGGAGCCAATCACTGCCCGTGTGAACCGAGCAGTAGTAGAAGCTGAGAGGGTTTAGTTTTAGAAAGACGGGAGCAAACACTGATCAATAATAATCAGATCAATAAGGTGCCGGCTCCTTGGTGCAGGCTGGCCTCCCATCACATGCACATACTCAACCCATCTATGTGAATGTGAAGGAGACTGAAGGCTGCTCTGAAGAACAAAACAGATAAATGGCTTCATAATGGTTTATGCAGCTATAATAAGTCATATCATTATCAAAATCCCATAACTATAGTTTAATATAAGACATAAAGTAAATTGCATATCACTATTTATAATTAGCCACCCACAGAAAATGTCTGATGGCTGTTTGCTAAGGGAAGTCATAGTATGCAGGAATGCTTATCCTCCCAACAAACCAGAGATTAAAAATGTCAAATGAAAGGGCCTGATCAGATGGTTGTACCTCTTTTTAATATTCACTGCACATGATCCTATAAGGTGTGACCTTAATGTACATCAGAGGTTGGCCATGGTAACATGGTTGACTCTACCCTCTACTGGCCGGACATGAAATCATCTCATTCAAATGAAATCCAACTTTTCTGGTGAGGGATTAAACATTAGTGTGTTACAAAGGCATTTTACTAAAAACAAAATACCAAAAAGGTATGAATTATAATGATTTGAAGATATTTACTGTATCCTTCCATACACAAAAACTGTGGTGAGGGAACAAGCTAAAAAATACAGACTTTGCCTTTGTTTTCACCTCCATCTACTAATTTAAGCATAAACTAAACAACTTCACATATACAAAAAGATAGCAAACAGCTACAAGCACATCCATTATTTACAGCAGAGTCTCTTCTGTGGTCACTTTGTAGGAGCATGGACCACATTCACAACAACGACGACTGTTTTTCATTCAGGTTCTGGTGGTGTTAAATAGAGTCTGAACACAGCTTTATGCACCTCCAATTGTTCACAGCAGTCCTTGTTGATCCAGGTGTCCTGATACTTACGTCACAGTGATTCAGCTGACCTCTACCATCTCCCTCTGTGGAAGGGTGGGCACCCAAACCCTGGCCTCCCATTTCGGAAATGCCTCCCTTCTCTGCCATCCATGCCCTCGGGTCCCATTGAAGGATGTCGATGGAAAGGAGGGCCACGAGGAGGAAAGGGCATAGGCATTCTGAACCTATCTGGTGGGAACATGGGTCCCCTAGGCATCATTTGCAGGGGCATGTGTGGCATGTTTGGAGGCGAGAGGAATGGAGCTAGATGAGGATTTGGCATGCCGGGAGGGGGCTGCAGTGGTGGCATACCCGGTCTGGGACCCTGCAGGACTCCGGGGCCTGGCATGGTTATCACCGGTGCTCCAGGAGACCCCAGGTGGTTGTCCCTGACCGGATCTGAGGGTGTGCCTTTGTCTCCTTTAGAATCCTTGCGGGATTCTTCTGGATGTTTAATACTTCCTGCTGCAAAAGAGGATAAGATAAGGTTATCGATCCCTCGTGGTAAATTAAGTATTGTGGCAGCACAAATGAAAAAGAGAGCAGAAAGCAAATGTTTGAATAGTACCATCAAGCCGACGTCAGTGACAACACTGCAGCATAGATCTGTTCCTTTGATCATGAAGTCCAACATGACTGCACTCTCGTCTCCCCTTTTGCTGATAGTTGAAAAATGCACCCTATTTTCTTCTATAAAGATGGCTTACCTGGTGCCAACTTTGTAGGGCCAAACTCCGTGGGGAGGAAAGGAGCTCCTCCTGGAGGCATGGATGTAGGGGACAGCATGATGGGGCCGGGAAAAGCAGCTGGACTCCTGATGGGTACGGCCTGTTGAACCAGTGGCACCTGGAAGACAAAGAAACACAATGGCATCGTCGTAAAGATTAAAGTAAATGTGTCTTTGTCTGTGTGTGTGCGTGTGGTGGTGGGGGGGGGGGGGGGGGGGGGGGGGGGGTTCCAGGCTTTATCCCAGCACTGTACATCCAGGCTAAGATTAAAGTAAAATGTGAAACAAAGCTTTGCTTAAGTAATGAACTGAAAGCAAAACTGTATTAACATCTTCTGATTGCATCCCATGTGTATTCATCTTTGTCACATTTTGTGAAGTAAAAAAATCTTTTGAGCTTTTTTTTTCTCCAGTATTTCTTAAAGTTTCCCAAACATTTTCCATTAAAAAAAAAAAAAAAAAATGTATTTATTGATTTTTTTTGTACATTTAACAATAAAATGTATAGTACACATAGCACACTACAGGCATTATGAGCATGTTATCTCATTTGGACAAAACAGAAAAAAAAACAAACTATCAGTCCAGCTAGTTACCACTCCGACCATCCACATCCATGTGGATATTCTCAAGGAAATTGAAGAAAAGGCTTGAAATATTCAATTAAGCATTTTTAAGTGGCTGAATGTTCTCAATCCCACATTGCTGGAGTACAGAATAGTCAGGTGATGCATGTGTCACTACATGCATCAGTACTAATACACACAGACAGAATGAGATGCACGTTTGCTCAGGACAGTGGTCGTGGTTGCAGTTTTGTTTAAAATTACTTAATCACATCATCAAAGACCATCATATATACACTACGCATTTTATAAACACTACAATCACACACAGTTGTGAATAGACATGAAACAATAAACTTCTGAAGAACTGGCGGGGGGGGGGGGTTTGCCATTATGGAGGCTTTTTGTTGCAGCAAACCTGAGAGTTGCAATTATACTTATATACATAATACCACTAAACAACCAAAATGTTGATTTGAAAAAGTTTCAGAGCTACAGCCAATACAATGGCTTTGCTTTAAGGTCAAAGTAAAGGTAGATGCCTGGGCATCTACCTTTACACATCAGGGATGTGTTTGAGTGCCTGAGAGGGGACGGGACGGGACGGGACGGGATTGGATGGGACAGGACAGGAATAAAAAAGAAAAGAAACCACACACAAATTTGAACTGAGACAAACCACCACGACCTTTAATTAAAGTGTTACATGTTTTGATCCCTCTATTGATCCATTAGGCCTGGGGTCTCCAATTAACTAATTAATAATTAATTAATAATTAACTCCTATGCACAAGTATCTTGCTGAGTAGGAAAACTACTCACTATCACCTCATATCTGATGTCTCTTCACTGGCTGCCAATTAAATTTAGCATTTAATACAAGATCATCCGTAAGGCTTCGAGAGGTCTTGCTCCAGATTTTATTGTTGAACTAATAATACCATATACCTCTGCTAGACCCTCATACATACTTTGTACCTCATACAAAACTGAAAACACAAAAGGACTGTCCCGGCTCCCAGGCTGTGGAAGTCTCCCCTGGGCCAGCTCAGCCAAGTCTCTGAGATGTTTTAGTCTTAGCTGGCGACCCATCTCGTTTGGGTTTGATGCATGAGCTCAATTTTGAGTAGTGACACATCTAATTGTTCTGATGTAATCTTTGTGCTGTACTGGTCTTTTGTTCTTTTAACCTTTTTATCTTTTGTAAAGCACTTTGAATCTTAGGCTTTAAAAGGATAGACATGCAACAATGGAGAAATACATGTTACAGCATATATTGTTATTACATAATACATGCTACAGCATGTATTATTACATAATAATACCAACTGCATTTTATCAATGACATACTACTGATACTAATCCAACTTTAAATGTATAGAATAGAACTTACAGAATACAGTACAGCATGTACACTAATATCTGTGACAAGTTGACAGTGTTTGCAAAAAAAAGGTTATACTGTAGTTATAATTTAAAAGTCAGAATGACTAAAGTGAGTCGTCAAATCAAGGTGAAATCGTCACACATATCAAATGTTTAAGAAACATATTCATAATGCTTTAATGTGCTGTACCAGTTACTGCATGACTTCACTTTCTGGTTATTTACTTGGATGAGAGGTAGAATTCGGTTAGTTTAAACATTTATGTAAGTCCACTGATTCATGCATTTAACTCAAAAAGCTCATTAAATTTCAATTTTCTACGGATGGAAACCATATGTCATGCATTTAACCTACAACCCAAAATCTATCATTAACACAAATCCCATTTCTTTACACAAATGCATGCCAACTGTTGGCCAGAC
Organism: Etheostoma cragini; assembly: GCF_013103735.1. Classification (NCBI taxonomy): domain Eukaryota; kingdom Metazoa; phylum Chordata; class Actinopteri; order Perciformes; family Percidae; genus Etheostoma; species Etheostoma cragini. Next base: position 218,035 of record NC_048409.1, on the reverse strand, counting down.
TCAGTGAGCACATCAATGTAAAACTGAGCCTAGCAGCTGCTGCCAGGTGGTCATCTAAAGTTTCTGTCCTTGCTGCCAGAGCTGGCTGTGGGTACGCAGACTACAGAGCAGATTCACCTACAGACCTGCTTCCTTATATATCCTTTAAAATGGGACTGACTGAGCGGCCTCCCAGTGCGTAGCATCAGGACAACAAATACACAAAAGACCCCCCTACAGATTCATGGGTTCAAAAATAAGCAACAACAGATTATGCTCACATTGAAAGCCCCTATTTCTGTTGCACTTGATCTTAATCACACGTATGGAGTGTGAAAAGCAAAACGCAATATACATAGATGAGTCACAAATACTTATCTTTTTTTTTTTTTACAATGCTACAGCTCACGAAAGGTTTCCCTGGCAATGTCCGAAAAGGTTGAAGTGACAGAACCATAGGCAACCGTTCTGAAATATTACTTTCAGTAATTTAATTAACACCCAACCAGGACTGTACTCGGCAAGGTGTGTCTTACCTGTTATGCATACATGTACACACATCAGCCTATTATACCTTGCCATTTTTGAATGCAATATTGAAAGGGTATATTTGAATTTATTAAGGTATAAATTCAAATAATTTACATAATTTAAGTGATAAAATCACACACATACACACACAACTAGGACTATAAACAGAGTTTGAAGGCACTATAGCTACAGTTAGAAAATTTTTACTTTGGTATTTTAACAATTTTCAGCAGGTTTGTTCATTGTTCTACAAACAAACACGTATTCCATCATAGTAATTAGAAAAGCTATTGACAACATAGTGCTGATGTAATTTATCCCTCATCACAATATGTTTGATTAGTAAAAAATAGGCACAGACAGCCAATATACTTACTTCTATATTTCAAGAGAGAATTTGGGGACTCCCCAGTTATTTCAACAATCTTTTGTTCCTGGAACTCAGTGGCCAACAGAGGAACTGCAGGTAAAGCACTTCTTCTCTTGATTCAGTATTTGAGAGAGGGGGTTATCATTTGATCCATCACTAGCCTTACTCAGGTCAGTAAGTCAACTAGTTCTGATATTTCAAGTTTTGTCATCATATTGGGTAATAAGGATATACATCTGTTTTGGTCAGATCTTTTGAATGCAACCAAAAACAGTAGCCAGCAGCCGTTGTATAAACAGATTGGCGTTTACTACTTAGTTGACTGTTAAACTCACTCCAGAATAGAGTGATGCTCGATCACCAGCCTATCATTTTGATATTTGTCTATCTTTGCTAAAATGGCTAATTAGTGATGGCAAGGTGTACACTTTTGTCTGCTACAATGTTCATTTTGATACTGACATTAGGAGTCTCCAAAGTTGGACAAATGCTACACATAGTGGCTTTAAGTTTGCCACTTGCACACTAGTGAAGCTCATTTGAAGGGCCGAAGCACTGAGGGAGGGGATGTCTTTTCCTTAGCTATGTCTTCATTTTTCTCAAGCAGCTCTCAAACTACAATTCTTTTTTTTTTACTTGATGTGTGACCCAAACAAAGTTTTACATAATTGTTCATTTAATGGCAGAAAGAAAGTCCTTGCACTAGATTATTTTAAATCACTACTTGAATAATATAATTTAACTACTTGCTGCAAAGAAATCATAGGAAACATGAAAGTGCTGCATGATGAGGAGAATATGTAATTGTGATTATTTTTGACTGATATTGTGATTGCAATGATTCTCAATATTGAAGGAAATGATCTTGTTTGTATTATTTACAATTATATTTTCATAACTTACTAATCATAAATCCTAATTAAAAATGATGTGTGATTTTTGTGAGGATCTTTGTGAGGAACAAAGTTGTTTTCCGTAGTCTGTAGAATAACACTTGTAGGCCGGGATGTCTCTGCAGCAACACAACACCTCATTCACAACGGTTTGACACATAGTTGCCTTGAACAAATGTTGTGCTCCTCTGCGATTCCGATATTACACTAGTCCACATTGCAATTTCCATAAAATTGCAATTAATCTTGCTGCCCTAAACTTTGACAGTACATAAAACAACCTGTCATTTTGTACATAAGCTGAATATGTCATGCAATATAACTACTAATGTATAATAGAAACAGAACTCTGGGGAAAGCAACAGATGGGTCTGCTCTTACCCTGGTGTTCACTCCATCTGCAGCAAATATGACAGAAAATAGGACGTCTGCTGCTCCATTTTTCCTGCAGGTTATTTCCACATAGGAAACCCCACGTGCAGGCAGCTGGGCATTAGATCTGTGATCAAGATCCATCATCTGTGATGGGTATCAACTCAGTGCTTTCACTCGGCAATTTAGTTCCTTTGTTTATACCTGCCACTTAGAAGACACGTGAAAAGACGGTAATGCTGCAGCTCTACAATAACCCGCCTTTAGAGCTTAATAGGTTAGATTAAGTTATACATGAGTAAACAAATGTCATGGAAACCAACAAATCCCTTTTATTATGAATGAGCCTTTCATTACCTTCCAACCCTTTCACAGCATCATCCACGAGTGGAAATCCCTACATCCAAAGAACATTTCTCTAACACTCACCTTTGTGAGGCCTCATGTGTCTGATGTAAGTGAAGAATTTTCCTCTTTCCTTGAAATGTCACTTCACTTGAAAACAACTGAAAGAAGAAAACTGCTCAGTTGACATTATAATCCATGTTAATGACTGAGCTATGTGGACCTATTCAGTGCATGTGAGAATGCTCCAGAGGGCTAAGAGTCAGACCTCTCATGTCTACAATATGTAAAAAAAAAGGAGCTTTTTTTCATGGTTTTAAAACATGACACATCACATCTCTTTTGATTACGTTCACAAATATTTAATTTCTATTCTAAGCACAGGCTAAAGGACGTAAAAAATGTGTAATTAATATAATTTAGAATACCTTAAGTTTAGCATAAATGAATTCAAATTAAGCATTCATCAAAGTGAAATTATTTGAAACAGGTATTTCTTTAAACAAAAAAAATGTGGTTGAGAGTGGTGACATTGTTTTTCATATATTCATTTTGTTTAAGTTGAGTGTCAGTCCTTTAAAACTGACAAATTGATCAAGAAAAAATTGATACTTTAATAATCTGAAAACTAAATGTCCAACTGAGAAATGCAAGTACTTTATGCTGTGAGAGCTTTACTGGGTTATTTTACTGCTGCATACGGAAGTTTATTTGCATTATACATTGGCCTAAATTAGAAACGCAACACTTTTGTTTTTGTCCCCATTTTTCATGAGCTGAACTCAGTTGAAGACTTTTTCTATGTGCGCAAAAGGTTTATTTCTCTCAAATATAGTTTACAAATCTGTTAGTGTGCACTTCTCCTTGGTGAGGCATATCAAGATGCTGATTAGACAGCAGGACTATCACACAGGTGTTCCTTAGGCTGGCCACAATAAAAGGCCACTCTAATATGTGCAGATTTACTGTAATACTTTTTTGGGGTCTCTCTCTCTCTCACACCTGCAAGGTGGATGGATTATCTCAGCAAAGGAGAAGCGCTCACTAACAGATTTGTGAACATTTGAGAGAAACAAGCCTTTTGTGTATGTAGAAAGTCTTAGAGCTGAGTTCAGCCCATGAAAAATAAGCGCACCAACTAAAGTGTTGCGTTTATAATTTTTTTCAGTGTATATGTCCTTTAACTGCATAATTACACAATCACAATGTTCCATGATTTAATGTTTTGATGCCGACACAAGCTGGTTTTAAAAGTTTGTTTGCAGGCCAATTTCGCGATTTGTTTTATTCTTAATACAACTAAGTGTTGAAAGGGGTTCACACAAGGCTCAAACTATTTTAGAAAGAAGGTTGGAGTTATGAAATGTGCTCCCTGTGTTAACTGCACATACGTCCTGTTTGCATTCTCTGTAATTAAATCCTTGTTTATGGTGGGCTAAATGTGCAGTAAAAACTTTTAATCCTTGACTTCCACCTTGATTTTTTTTTTTTTTTTTACCTTGTCCACTTCATTCCGACGGCTGGCAACATTTTGTGTTGTATCCACTTTACTTCAAAATGCCGGGTAACCTGTAGAAGCAATGGCTAATAGTTGTACTGGAAAGATCCTGTTACGTCTGTTTAGTTAATTATCCATAAAACATTGATAAATCAGATACCAAACATAGACCCTGGGATGCAAACAGCCTGCAAAAAGGACATTTAGGAAATTTTAATTTTCTGATCTTCGAATGAAACAGACCCAATTGTCTTCAAACATTACAATCGCAGCCAGTTTGGTAGGTTATATTTACCATCTGTCATGAGACTAGGCAAGGTAGGAGGTCAAGTAATGTATGCAAGATAAGAGCCCATTGACTTGGCCTTGGGACTAAGAAGATGTTTGGCAGGAAACCAATATCAAAACCTTACAAAGCTTGGTTCTAAAACCTAGCGTAAAAAAGGCAACAATTCGGAAACTTAACTACGGCACGGGATCCAGGGAGGAAAAACTTCTCAAACATCTTTTAACATTATAAACGTAAATCGAGCATCTTAATCATGTCTGAGATAAAAATATGGAATAGGGGAAAATATATACAGTATGCCCTTCTTTTGTTTTTAAATTATTGTGGAACTATTATGCAAGAGGTGAAAAAAGTGGCACAGGCTTCGTCAACCCCACTGTGTTGAGCAGACATGGCCTGAACAGTTCAATTCATCTGCATGTTCAGGAGCATCATTTCTTTGCTGGCACTGCTTAGCCATGCACCTCTTTTGTGCCACTTCTTCTCCTCCACTCCCTCTCTGCGCCTGACAGTGAAACTCCATTCTTTTAGCATAACACACACTGGCCACCTCAAGTTATTCAAGGTTTTATTTGACACCTGTACCACATGCCAAACATGCCATACAGACAGAAGAGCAAGTCAAGGTAGAGTATCTGGGACTTTCCCATCCAAAGAGCAAATATGAGAAAATTGCAGCTTTTTGGAATGTTGACGCACATTGATGTTGGAAACGGCGGAATGTCTTGACAGGTAACCGTGCCCAGATGCCATTGGTGTGGGATTATGTAGATACATACATAAACAATGGTGTGTTTTGATGCGTGTCATCCAATATAGCCTGAGTTGCTTTCAAAGCTCAATTGATGTGGATAATGTTATAAGTAGCAGCGTAAGGGTTTTCCTCAGTTTGCATTACTATCTGAGTAGCCAAACGTGTGGTCAAGTAATACAGCAATAGGTACAAGCTTGTCCGGGATTCGCACCGGCAGAATGACGAACATTAATATGCAGGTACAAGGTAGGAAAAAGAACTTCAGATCTACACAACTCATGTGGGTCGCAAGCCCGACACACCAGCCAGACGGCTGAGCGTCAGCAGAAAATGAAAAGTGGCAGCTGATTGGACGAACGCATAACGTGGGTCTCCAGAAATTCACAGCCAGACTGTCATGGCAGCGTATTCTTGTTTCTGAAAACCTTTTAAGGAAAGTTCGGCCGTGCAGAGACTGAATCTGTCTTCATTTTAGATCCACTAAGACCACTTTAAAAGATTTGTCAGATTTTGAGAGAATCTAGTCACGCTCAACCTCCTCCTCATTTCCGGATTCGCACCCCACCAATCAGATTGGTCATTTGAGTCTGACTGCCGGCAGAGGCCGCCCTCTAACTGAGCATGTCAAGTTGGCCAAAATGAAGGCCAACGGCCCCTCCGGACCTCTCCGGATGGACGACCGCAGGGAAAACACCAATCAGACTCAAGTCACCGATCTCGCCAGACTGTCTGACGGCAGAACATCAGGTTGGTGTGTCACGGCTCTTACATCCAAAATAAAGTGAATTTGCCAAAGAGTATGAGGTAAGTATTATTTGCAGGCATTAAAAGTAGTTAGCCTCATGAAGTTCTCAAAAGCCATGTCTTAAATCCAAAGAATTCAAACCTGTGGATTACCTTTTAAAACAAGAAATTCCAATGGTCATGTGGGTATGTAGGATGCCTGACAAAGAACCTTTTGTAGTGATTGGACGAAAAAAAATTATACAAAACTAAAGGGGTAGCGCTCAAGATTTACAAGGCTGCAAATGCAGATTTCTGTAAAATCCCATAATGCACAGAATCAGAGGGACATTTGCTAAAACAGGGAAGCTTTAAACAACTTAAGTGTAAATAATTTTGAATTTCACATTTTCTATGATTCCCCTCAAAAAAAGGCTGTCATACACAATGATTGGACAAAAATCTGGCAGCTCTTTGCCTGTAGATAAAAATTAAAATTAAAAAAACTACATACATACACTAGCATACACAAGCCTCTCACCCCCCTTTAAGTGGCACTCCCTAATGCCGGCCTTCGACGAAAAGAATTTCAAGTGATTTTCCTTTTCCAGGTCAAATTATCAATATCGGAATCAAATCATGAGTTATGGTGTGCTCCCATGATCTCGATTGTTAGGTGGTCATAAAACTCAAAAAAGACCCACCTACAAAAATCAACATCACCAAGAATACTGCTGCCTCGGTCGGTTTGTTTGTGTTACTGTGTGACCGAACTAACCATTTAAAAAAAAAAAAAAAAAATAGTCAGAGCATGAATATATATAACGGCTTCAGTTCCCTGTTGTATACAGGCTTGTAAAGCAGTATAAAAAAGTTAATATAGCATATACAAACTGATATTTTTTAGGTGGGCCTTTTTTTAAATTTATTTTTAAAGATGGCTAAATTACATTTTGCTGCCGCCCCCCTCAACAGCTGTTTCTTAGGTGGACTGCCTTTTAATGTAGGTACACCAAGTCCCTGATACAAAGTCCGATCCATCCCTTTAAGTCTTTGTCTCGTCCAGATTTTCCAACAATATATTAAACATGTTTAATATCATAAGTTGTCAGTCTTGCCTCACGCAAATAGGGAAGTTCAATGACGTGAACGTTGTAAACAACCAATAGGTGCGCTCTTTCCAGCACCAAACAGAATGCAGCAAACCGGTTCGACAGTAGACATGACAGGGACTCCATGAACAGGTTTTGGTTCTCTTGTACTGTGGGAAAAGAGGGTGGGGGGGGGACTGGGGAAATTGTGGAGTTAAGAAGAGTGCCTCCTTAATGTTCCATCTATCTCTACAACAATAGAGTGGAAACCAACCAGGGTCTCTTTTTGTCTGGTTTTTAGAACAAACCACTGTAGAGACAAGGGCAGCTGTGGCCAAAAGTTGCTTGTTTCTGCCCTGTTGCTCAGTTTTTGTTCTTGTAGATTTCCCCCAGGAGCAGGTTGGGAAATTATATCAAAATGATTTCAGCTGTACTCTTGGAATCAGTGAACCTGCAAGATTCCCAGTCTTTGGAAAATCTTATAGTCCAACTAAAAACTGTTTGACCTATGACACATCCTCTTTAGATTTTAAAGCGTTATATGTATGAATCTTTTCAAAGTCTTCTAGTTTATGGTAGGCTTAAAGGTGTGCTGACAAAATTTCACTGGACTACACATACAGTAGAAAACTGATATATATATTTTTTTTCAAACAGCCAAAAGTGCTTAATTGAAATGAACCATTGGCCTTTTGCTTCAGTGTCAATTTTATATTATTTGTATGAAGTGACCGTAAATAAGCTAGGAGGGTAAACATGACGGCAAAGTGTGCCGTCTACTGGTCATGTTGCATGTTATTATTCACAGACATCTGTGGCAAACACAACATGCATGTGGCTTGACAACTATGAACTGTACTTTTGCCTAAGGTCTAAAACACTACATATTCAAAGAAGAGGATTGGGTGAGTTTACACAGCAAAAATGTTTAGACCCAGAAAATAAATTAAGTACGAGCCCCTTGGACGATATGCTGCTCAATGAGCAAACAAAACGGTCTGGGAAGGTGTCAAAGTATAAAGGTTCTCTGCTCACTGATCTGGCACTACAAATTAAATCAAAAAAGTAGAACAAGGATCAACTTGTGCATCTTTCACAGCTTTAAAGGTCAAGTTTAGCCCCAAATTCAATACATCTTTTTTGTGTAACATGATTGAACAGGCAGACATTTGGGCAAATCACTTTTCAATTTAATTCATTAGAGCAAAAAAATAATAATAATAATAATTTCAGGTGCTGATGTTAAAATGTTCAATCTAGCAGCTCCATGGAATATCACTATATAAAAACATCTAGACCCCAAACTATTACATAGCAGACTAATTTGTGTTGTCTTGGGTACAGAGACAAATATCCTCAGTTTGGGGAACACAAAGTACTAACTCTTTAGAAAATGATCCTCAAAATTAGCAAAAGGGTAGTTTTATTTTTTTCTTCCACTTGGTCTTTTTATATTTTTTAATATATTTTATTGAAAAAAAGTTTAAACCTCAACATAAACAAGTCAAACAAATGTCTCTAAACTTCAGTAATAGTCGGTTGGCCACATTTTTTACTGCTCTTTTAAGGCATGCCAAAGAAACACTGACAGCCTAACAATTGAGTCAGAAGTAAGCATGGTTAATTCAGTAATAAATGACCAAAAACAGGATTGTAGAATTCTGGAAAGCATTTGCCAATACCTAACCCTATGGTACAAGAGTGGTTAAAGTGGTTTAGTTGTTAAGGATTTTGAATTTTTTCCTTAATAATTTTATCAACAACACACACTTAAACTGGTCCAAGAAAAAGAAAAGCAGAGATAACTGAAACCTGCTGTATATACTGCAGTACATGGACACAGAGTCATGACGAACTGCTTTTTTATGGTTGGTAGGCAAAATTCCCCTTGCCGAAAAAACAACAACAAATCTAAACAAACTCAAAAATAATGTATTCTGTCCAGTTTTCATTACCGGTTTGGCACAACACTGAGCATAAATTGCTAACAATGCTGTTGGCTTACCTTGTCTCCCACTGGGACACTTCTTCCCAATCGGGTCTTTAAGTCCCGCCAGCAGCCAACAGTCAGATACTCTCGACCAAAAGGCATGTGAGCAACTTTTCTTTACAGCGACATATGGCAGACAGTCCAGCTGGATGGTGATTTTTAAACCTAGTTTGTTAACCATTTATTTTATTCAGCTTTTGTTCATCAGGACATTTTTACTTGCTTTAACATTTTAAAGGTCCAGTGACATGGTGCTTTCTGGTTGCTTTTATATAGGCCCTAGTGGTCCCGTAATACTGGATCTGAGGTCTCTTTTATATGGACCTTAGTGGTCCCTAATACTGTATCTGAAGTCTCTTTTACATGGACCTTAGTGGTCCCTAATACTGTATCTGAAGTCTCCTTTATATAGACCTTAGTGCTCCCCTAATACTGTCTCTGAAGTCTCTTTTATATGGACCTTAGTGGTCCCTAATACTGTATCTAAAGTCTCTTTTATATAGACCTTAGTGGTCCCTAATACTGTATCTGAAGTCTCTTTTATATAGACATTAGTGCTCCCCTAATACTGTCTCTGAAGTCTCTTTTATATAGACCTTAGTGGTCCCTAATACTGTATCTGAAGTCTCTTTTATATAGACCTTAGTGGTCCCTAATACTGTATCTGGAGTCTCTTTTATATAGACCTTAGTGGTCCCTAATACTGTATCTAAAGTCTCTTTTATATAGACCTTAGTGGTCCCTAATACTGTATCTGAAGTCTCTTTTATATAGACATTAGTTGTTTGAAAGCCATGATGTCTCATTTTCTCAAAGGCAGAGCAGGATACCCAGGGCCTGGTTTACACCTATCACCATTTCTAGCTACCGGGGGGGCAATAGGCAGGCTGGGGTAACTCATATTAATAAAAAAAAAAAAAAAAAAAAAAGTGATATTTTCATTCCATAGGAATTTCACAAAACTGCTAATTAAAACTAAGATTTGGATTTCATATTTGGTAATCACCTGTACTGTCACATGTGTGCTGTAATTGAGTCTTTTCAAGCTCAACATTAGTTTTACATCCATGTGTTTAGGGTTCCCATCAATTGCAACCAAAACACAACCAAGAAGCTGATACTATTTAACCATTGAAATGTATTGTTGGGTAATTCAGCCACTGGTGGGTTGATAAGGGGAAAAAAATGTAATTAGATGTTAAAATTAATCATTCTATACACAATAACTGATAACTCTGCCAAACCCGGACATTCTGTATAATAGAGCTCAGATACTAAAATGAGAGAAAGGATCACGTAAAATGCTTCCCTCTACACATACCACAGTAATTAAAGTTTTTTGATATTCCCACTTTATTTGAATGTATTATACTGCACAGTACAAGATTACTGAGTGTAGATGCAAATATATTGCAAAGAAAAAGGAGAAACGCAGGAAAAAAGCATTGCTGTATTTACTTCCTATCAGCAGAGGAGCTTATCTGACTTGTGGCAAAGTGTATCAAAATCCCCTAAATTACTCCTGTCTGCTTATTTGGTGACTCTGAAACAACCCTCATTATGCATACAAAGACCTAAGTGACATGCTGACAACCCCTCTTATAGACTAAATAATCTGATATTCAATTAGGACAGAAACTTGAAAATGTCTATTTTCATGAAAGTTTAATTCATCACTTCATTATAAACTTATCCCATGTCTGTTTCACACACTTTGACTGAGAATTTTTTAAAGCACTTTGGCAGTAACTTGTAACATGTAACAATTTAGGCTGTATGACCTCTTTGAGACACTTTCACATCAAGTTCTTGTCTGTTTCTCCGTTGGGTTGGATCAGAGAATTAATACATCTGCTATCTGCAATTGTCTGAATCTATCCAATTTATATCATAAACAAAATATTTTTCTTGATATTTTAGCTTCATCAGCATTCAATGTAATAACACAATAATTAACTTTTACACAAACAAATTGCATGCTATTGTGTGACTATTCAAGTAATCTTCCATAGGTGTATGTTTCATCCAAAGCATTTGTCAACTCCAGTAATACTTCAGTGGTAAAGATGTGACCCATGGAGCGCACAAGCCCACAAACATACACACAAAGCCAAATACTGGCCAACAGGTACATTTGCATCCCCCTTTTTGAACTCAAGTCTGCTGTCAGCTGTCACTAGTGCCATTCGTTTTATCTTGGCCCCGAGATCAACAGCCTATTTAATCTTAGCCTAGTGTAAACTAGACAAGATAGTGTAAATCAATCATTTAAAAAGTAGATGCTAACAGTACTGACCCAGCCAGTGGATGAAGCATCACTAATGATTAAGCATTAGCCTAAGTTATATTCTACCAGAGTTTTACATCTGTTTTGGCAAGATCTTTGTTTGAAATGTCAGTTAGTCTGTCAGTTAGTTAAATTCACCAATAACTAGGGTTGAAACACTCTTTTCATTATTGTTTTATCTGCCGATAAAAGCCTATAAAACATCAGGAAAAAAAGCATAAAAACATATCCCATCAAAAATTCTTCAAGTCCAAGGTGATGTTTTTAAATGTCTTATTGATCCATAACCCAAAGATATTTGGTTTATTATTATATAAAACAGAGAAAAGCAAAAATATCCATATCATAGTGGCTGAAAACAGCAATTTCTGTCACTTTTGCATAATATATTACTAAACGATTAGTCTACTAATCATTGCCGCTCTACTAATAACACGGAAGAGGCAGCAATAATGTGACAGTGATTATGTATGGACTACCATAGGCTGAGCACCAATTTCCAGAATAACATTGATTTTACCAAAGGAGGTATTAGCTGTCCCAGTACACAATTTAAATTTACACTTTTCAGCAGATTAGGACAGGTATTTTCCCTGGCCCATGGTACAAGTCCTGATGAAAACTATCAGAAGCTAAGTATGCCTTACATCTTGATTTGCAGAGTATTTCTCACCGAATGGGTTCTTTAGATGCAGTATTTAACATTGTAATGTATGGAACTATCACAAAAAATGTAATTCAGTGTATTTTTTTTAAGATAAGATGAGAGAGTGGTTAAGATAAGCTCCTATACTCATATGCAAAACAAATTTATTTTCCCTCCACAAGAAAGATTGTGAAGTAAGCTTCCAACACCAAGGCCATTATACCAATAAAGTAGTAACACTTGTAATATCAAAAGAAAGGTGTTTAAAGACTGCATGAGCATTACCTGAATGTGAGCAGTGACGGTTCCATCTGCTGGTACACTTTCCAGTGCTCCATTTACAGCTGCCTGCTTATTGAGGTCCTTGCTATGATTCCACTCTGTGCATAATGAAAAATAACATAAGGAAAACCATTTCTCACTGCCCGCAGTGAAATTCAGTGAGATGCAGTGAATCTTGGCCAAGTTTATGAAATGGGTAAATGTTTACCTGGATTTAGTGTGTCTGCGTCCAGTATACCCCCTTCCCGATAGCTCTCCAACTCCTCCACTTTGACTTTGCTCCAGGGGATGTAGGTAACTCCTCGCTCCACATCCCAGAACTTTTTGTGCGCTGATTTTATACCTTTGTTCAAAGCCCAAGCAATCTAGGCAAGAATAACATTAGCTATGATCAAGTTAACAATCACAACTAAAACGAGTCACAAAACTAGAGATGCCCTGATCACGTTTTTAGCCTCTAGTACCAACTGCCAATCCTCAATGAGCAATATCTGCCGATAGAGGGCCAGTGGCAATCATTTTTTTCTGTTGTTTTGGTAAGTTATAGCAGCTGATATAGTTGTGTAAAGTATTTGGCAGTTTGCCTGTTTGTCTGGTTTGCACCAGAGTACTATATAATGGTGTGTCAATCTTTAGTAGACCTATGAATAAAAATCACAAATCAGTCTAGTTCCTTATACCCTAATTGTTGGAGCATTCTTTCCCTTAGAAAGGAAAGGTGGGAGAGAAATGGGGGATGACATGCAGAGATGGGGGATGTTTTTTTTTATATCAACGTTACAAATCTGTCTTTATTCCAGATCGACAACAGTCCCTTTTTTGTCAGCTTTTTAGAGGTGGAAGCCCTGCTTTTCCAAAGTCCCTGCAACGCTACCAGGATGACTTGCACGGCTGTTCCTATAGAAATGAATAGGGACACACTCCCCAGACAGGCGGGTGGTCTTTACAATGTTTAAGTGAGCATCCTGTCACAACAAAAATCATAATTAGGCACCAAAACCACATTATCGTTGCTTGTGTTACTATCAGCCGTTTGGATGCCACATTTTTCCCCCCTCACTCTCCGCTTTGAGCTTAAAGTTGTCATGCTCAGCTGGGTGGCTACCCTTCAACTATGTTTTGTGTGTAGAAGTGTGCAAAGTGTGCTGGCCAATAAGGCGGATGAGAGGCACCCACAGGATGGACTTCACTTCACTCCACATAAATGCGAAGTTAGGCACAGGCACGCAGTTGTTGCTCTTGGCCAAGTGTTTACATATGTGTGTGTAGAAGAAGGCGACTAGAAGCTATTAATGGCAAGCCCCCGATTATGCGTTTTTAGTCAATATCGGCTTATAGTGATCGGCAGTTGATCAATCAGGGCATCCCTACACAGAACCAATATCAAACTGAAAATAAAAGCAAACTGTGGATATGTACCTTAACGGGTTTCTGATTGACTTTGTATGACCCCCTACTGAGTTTGTTCAAGGCTGTATTAGCATCTTGTCTGTGAACCATAACAATGTAGGCACAACCCCTCGGAGGAATCATCTGCACATTGAGAAAGAAAAAGATAGTAGTGCAAAATACTTGATAGCATTATCTGAAGACCACAGAGAATCACACGTATCTTTGACATAAATATGCCATACTTACATTGATGGACTCAATCTGGCCAAATTCTTCCAAAAGGGACATCACGTCGGACTGCTGAGTTTTTTTGTCTAGTTGTCCAACCCAAAGTGTAGTGCTGCAAACTAAAAGCAAAATATAATAAGTAACTGCTTTTTTTTTTTAATTTATACTGGTATGTGTTATGTATAGTGTTGACTTTGAATTTATGGCTGAGCTGTAGAGCTGTAACGATATGCAAAACTAAACCGAAATCGTGACACTCAGATCAATGAACTTGTGGGCGGCTTGAGAAGGCAGAATTGAGACCCACCCCTTCCAACTCCCAGTTCTCCTTCCCTTCCAGATTCAATGCTACCACATCATTAAATTACAATTAGTATTAGTCCTTTTGGTGCCTTAACCATGTTTTGTGTGGTAAATTTAAACAACTGTAAAGATGACTAAAAGCAAAAGGAGGGGGACAAGTAAGGCTAACAGGGGCGTAATGTTACAAATGGCCGCTGTTCTGACTCTGCTTGGATCTGTGTCCTGACGGTTCAGGAAACTGCCATTAGAGTCCTTAGGACCGGAGTTAAGTGCTGACCAGGATGGTTGCTAGCTGGCTTGGGTCTGACTGTGGATGTGTCCCCGGGGCTGTAATGGTAGTGGATGGTTGCTAGCTGGCTGGGGGCGGACTGTGGATGTGTCCCCGGGGCTGTAATGATAGTGGATGGTTGCTAGCTGGCTGGAGGCTGACTGTCACTACAACTTGCATGTAGTAGTGATTCCAGCAGTTTTGTGTACTGTTAAGCATCATATATGACATTCACAGGTTTGTTTCCGATGTTGCACTTACCACTGAGTGTCTGGCTCTTTATGCTGGGAAGACCTTTCTGTCTGCGTTCCCTGTCCTTTTCTCTTTCAATCTTGTCGTGAGAACCCGAGCGAGATCTGCGGCGCTGTTCCCTGGAGCGAGAGCGTCGATGTCTTGATCTTTTTGAGCAGGAAGAAGATCTTGATCTTTTTCTCCTGGGAGATCTGAAACACAAAGGATTGAACCAGCTGAAAAGGGGAACTTGCAGTGGCGGCTCGCCGCAGCAAAATTTCTGCCACCACAACATCAGAAGCAGAGCAGACGCACGATGTAGTTGCGGCTGCCTTTTAAATGATCCTGTCGACTTAATGCATCCCCCGTTGGTTGGAATTTACAATTTAACAAGTAGAACTATTCAGGGGTTATTGGGCCCGTCCAGTTTAACGCCACATACTGTTGTGTTGATGTAGTTTATTGTCAACGAGTTTGCTTTCTTCATTGTCAACTATTAAACAAACAGCTTTGCCAAAAACGCCAGTTCAGTGGGTCCATTCTGATTGGACAACGTTCAACTTGTCAGATCTGTCGGCTCATTGTCCTGATATCAAACATCTGGAAACATTAAAACGGTAAGTGAGTCAGTGTAGTATAATATAAGTAGTCATTTGGGATTTGGGGGTTGGTCTTATTAAATTCATTTTGTAGGCCTGTTGTAGAGGTTAAGAAGTGCACTATAGTTCCTCAAAGAATACAGTTCAATCACGAGTGAAAATAAGCCTCATTGTGTGTGAATAGAGGTGAATAATGTGTTTGTGTTCTAGTGACGTATTAGTTGCGCTTCATACATAAAACATTTGGCAGTGGGGTCCACTGCTCTTCGTGGTGCATCGACTATTGCAACAGATAAGATAATTTACATAAACAAATGTTAAAACAGGCTTTGTTAAGTGTGAACATGTGCCTAATTAAAATTGAGAAAAAGGACTGTACTTGATTTGTAAAAAGGTTTTCGCAAGTGTTAATGTGTTGCCCAATAACACCTATTACAAACACAGCTGTATTTGATAACACCTAACTGAAATCTGCACATCTGTCTGTGATGAGCATAGCTTCTTAAGCCTGGGACACACCATCCCGACATGAGAATACTACTGGCAGCGAGGCACGGCCCCTCATCCGTGTCTTGGGGGGGGAAAAATGTACTTAAACACATGGCAAAAAACAACAGCCACAGCCAACCTGCGCATACGTTTTGCGCCTGCGTAAGAGTAAATAATTCTCCATACCAGCAGGTAGGACTAGTCTGCATTAGTCATTTTAAAAAAGAGCTACAAAACTGGATTTAAAACCGTTGCTATGATACATAAAATAAAGCATTGTTGCCCACCTGAATTTTGTTAATTGGTCACTTCATTGTGAAATTGTTTAGCCATCTGCTGATGGTCAGCCAGCGGCAGCACGAGGTCTACGGTCCCTCCTCTCCCCACCGGGAAGCAAGCAGACGCCGGGAGACGGCTAGCCAAATTTAGCTTGTTGTTCCCCTAAGCTGTCATCCATTCTGCCCGGCAAAGAAGTCTGCGGGAGGGACCAAGCAGCTCGCTCTAACCAGCTACCTAGCGGCTGGCTGACTAGTTACTAAGCTTGCTAATTCCATCATGCTTGAATGCTACACTGGTTAATGTTACAGAAAATAAAACGAACAAAGTTGTCACTCATTTGTTGACCTATGTGTTTCCTATGCTGTGAGAGAGTGTGAATAAAAGTTTGTAAAATTGTACTTTTGGGGTCTCTGGTTATAGGACATTAATCTAATTTGATTATTTAGTAATGTGTATGTATGTAGATCTTTTAAAAAGACATGTTACCAATATACCTAAACAAGTAGTTTTGTATCTCATATGTAGGGCTGCACAATTAATCAAATTTCGATCACAATTTTGACTTTCCATGATCAAATTTGCCTGATCGCTTGATTTTTGTTTTTAAAGCGTCATTTCATAGAGCGCTCCGTTTTTTTTGCATAGCGCATCTATTGCTCCGAAGAGTAACATCGTGTGAGACGGAGCTGCTGGACCTGGGCCAGAGATGGGACCCATGGCCAGAATATTATAGTTCATAAAAATGCAACGCAGTGACGATACAGACATTTCATACACACCGCCATTTGACCCGTGCCTGACCCGTTCATAATGATCAGCCGTCGCTCTGTGAGTAGCACTCCCTCTCTCTCCCTAGCTCTTTTAATCAGTTATTGTAGAACACAAGTGACGGAGCTTTAAAAAAAAAAAAAAGGTTTAAAATCCTACGCTATTTATTTCAGATAGTTAATTTTCATTTCCATGTGTTGCAGCTGTATGTCTATCCAACATCCAACTTCAACAGAAGAAGAATGTAACATAATATGAATGTGAAAGCAGTTATAAACTATTACATTTGTTTTGGTTAAAATAAACAAATAATTGTGATCACAACATTGATCAAAATAATCGTGATTATTATTTTGGCAATAATCATGCAGCCCTACTCATATGTTTGCCCTTTTATGGACATAATTTACAAAAAAAGAGATATTCAAATAGTTAAAATAGTATTCAAATTCTGCGTGTGCCTTATTTTGTGTTGCTGACCAGCCAATCGGAGTGATCCATCCTTTGATGTTCAACATTCTGAATCAGCGGGAAAAATGCCGGTGAAGGTTGACTAGTGCCAGCGGTACAGTACACACTGAAACACCTACGTCAGCAGACGCTAACTGTCGGCCCAACTTTGGCTGACGGCTGTACGGGTTAGTGTGTCAGAAATTTTACCTTGAACCAGATCTGGATCTTGATCTCCTGCTATAGCCTCTGTGTCTGCCCTCCCGCCTCATAGAGGAGTCCTCTCTTGAATTTCCCTATTAGACAATGATGAGATGTCAACCTTATTTTCTAAAACGAAAGATTAGGGTTCCAGGTACACATTTAAAAAATGTACACTACAGACTGAAATTCAAACGTGGGAAAACACAGAAACGTTTCTACCAATTGAGGCAGCATAGCATTGACTTTTTTTTTTTTTCAAACTGTCATGCACCAAAAAGGTGCCCATCCCAAACGGGCTTAAACGACATTAAACTAGAGCAATGACATACTGGGAGCAAAAGAACAAATTATACACTTTCATACGAATGCATATAAAAGCAAATATAAAACATAATCCTTCTCCTTAGACATTACAGCTATAAAACATAACTTAAGCACAACTGAGGCAGTCTGTGTGTTTGTACTAGGGAGAAAAACAAACTTATTAAAATAGTGGCTTCAATCTCGTTACACAGGTATTACACATGTGTATAATGACAATAAAGGCATTCTATTCTATAAATCTGGATAAACGACACCGGGTTTCAAGATTTACCCTTGAGTGTGAATAAGCCTCATTTAAGGAGTGGTATCCATCGAGCATCATATGATGTTCACCATGGCTCATCCCTTCACCGTGCTGAGGAATGACAAAGAGACAACCACACAAGACCGTTCAAAAACAGTTAACACGGGTTCAGTGATCACATTTTAATTGAAGGCTGCAGCACCAAACATTTGATCCTTTGCATCCATTTTGAGCATATATTATTTAAACTATACGTCTGGCTTGACACCACAGAGCATTATGATAAAAACAATCTGCATCAAGTAATTTGTGGACAGCATGCTGGTATTATACAATTGTTGCTAAATTTGAGAGCTAGTTGAGTAATTATATAATTCAGTTATAACTGAATACCTCCATGCCAACAGTCTGTCCCGTCATGTGTGGATGAACATTCTCTGCGTTGGACATCTGACCAGGATGCTGGTTGAACACATTTTCTGGAATGCCTCTGTCATGACAAAATATACACACATAGTTTGGAAATTACAAACCTACAAGGACAATAAAATACAGTGGAAATAAATATAACCTAAAATTAACTGTACGCATTTTTCACACCAGACATTTTGACATGTCAAGCAAGAAAAGCGCAGATGTGGTTAATAACATAAGGTCTATATATATTAGGGCTGGGCAAGTTAACGCGTTATCGCGTTAACTCATTAATTAACACAGACAATTTTTTCATTGCGCGTTAACGCAGTTTTTATTATTTCTTAATTATTGTAAAAGTTTGTTGCTTACAGGCTTTGTAAATACTGCAAAGTTGAATTTTGTTATTACAGGAGTACTAACAGTTTGAAATATCACCTTGACAGTTTATACAAGCAAATAAAATACAAAAGCAATGAAACACACAGTGGCGCGAGGCTTCGGCAGACTACGTTAGATGCAGCGTGTGGGTAAGTTTAGATAAACAAAGGCAAGAGACGCTAACAGATGCCATAGCGACGAGGATAGCAACAGACTGCAGGCACATTAGAGGACATCGGTCTGAGAATCACAACGACGACGGCAGGTATGAGTTTCCCTCAACACGCACCATCACAAGGAGAATACACGAGTTGTTTAAGAAGGAGAGGACTGCAAAAGCGGCCACGCTACAACATGTGCGCGCGGGACACTTTATTGAAGTTCTACAGCAGTGGAATGTGTCAAATAAAGTCCAAAATCTGATCCCTGCTGCGAGCCTTCTGCTTTCTGATCACGTCCCCTGCTTCGCGCACGGTCTCCAGCGTTGTCATAGTGTCTCTGCTTTACAGCGCGTTGGACAGTGTCCCTCAGTATCTCTGCTTTACAGCGCTTTGGACAGTGTCCCTCTGATGTACACTAAATATGTTATTTAACTGCTACTTTATAAACAAAATGCTGTTAAGTTTTTGCAAAACAAATGTTACGGCACTTTTGTTCATTTGGCAGAACATTTAAAATAAAACTGCACTATATAGAGACATAAATATACTTTCCTGGGAACAATCATTTCTGTATGATACGGTTTTTCCAAGTGAAATTCCCTGGTTAAACGCTCTTTAAATTACATCTACTCCTCCCTCTTTGAAAAATGAATATGAAGTTTAACAACTTGACACAAGGTCTTTTACATTACTAAAAAGCCCATTCTCGTGCCATTCGCAGTGGAGACTTCAAGTTTCCACATCCTATTTGTTTGAGTTGCAAACTGGAAAAGGATTGACTTCCATAGTCAATGCAATTTCACAAAATTCTCTTGTACGTACAAGAAGCAGATTTCAAGTAGGGTTGTGCCGACGGACATCCGGCATCGCAATGGACAGCAACCATTGTGATGCCACGCCACACCTTCATCCCAGGCTCCTGAAGTTGCCGCGCAGGCGCACTGCGCTCCGACAGGAGAGGGCGAGAGAATGTAGCAGCGGACGTTTTCCAGATAGACTTTATCTTTTTTTTGTTGAACTGAAGTTTGTAGTGTAAGTGAGAACCTGAGTTAAAACTATTCTGTAGCCCGCTAAACTGTCATGGCTTTTACTGCCTCGTACGCTTCAATAAGTGTTCTGCTACGATGTGGAAGTTTAGCCCGTGTCACAACGTGACAATTTAGAGAGAGAGAGAGAGAGATCACCTAGATAATATTGCTGTTGCTATGTTTCTTATTGCGTAGCTGATAGATGTGCAGATTGCTTAATATTACTTGTGCAGCCATATGTTGATACTCAGGTTGCGTTTCCTAGCAACGTGCAATCAGCAGCAAACAAGCAGCACTGTGGAGCTTAGCAATTAAAGGTGTATTACACTGTTTGCTCCGTAATGGATATGTGTGCTGTAATAGATGGGGCTTATTCTCAGTTTGTGTTACTGAGCACTATGTTGTAATTAGAGAGATGAAGGTAATGTTTAGTATTGTTTCTTGTTATATGCTGGTGGCTATGACATTTAGTTTGGGTAAATTATATATTAGGTTAATCCTATCTCTCTGTTATTGGTAAAACGTTCCACTGTACAGTGTTATGCAGACCACGGACATCTGATTGAGTCCACAGCCTGAAAGTAGGTCAAATTGTAATTGACTCTCCCTACCATCAAGAGGCAGCATAGCCATTTAATAATGCCCTATTTACATAGGGCATTTTAAATGTAATGTATGTCTGATTGTTTCTATTAGGGATGACCGAGTACAGCATTATCTGTATCTGTTTACCACATGAATTATCTGTATCCGGATCCGTACTCGGACTGGGCGGGGCCTAAACCGGAAGTGTTCAGATTTAAACCGGAAGTGGGTCAGGCTCTCTTGAAATGTGCGGGGCTTTAACCGGTATGTTATTTAAGCATGCAATTGATATGAGTTGATCAACAATTGTTATATTTATTGCTGATTTGAAAACTATTTACATGACAGCATCAAGCTTCAGACCAATGGTGTTGTCATGGTAACAAACATACTATATACAGAACGTTTTGCAACACTGAATACAACACATGCCGTTGCAATTATGAAGTCAAATGTAATAAACAAGAGTTTTCATACTCAATATAACTTTCTTTTTTTAACTTTTCATTTTTTTATGATGAGTGTGAGATTTTTTTGGTTCTTTTTTTTTTTTTCACACCAGGTGTGTGTGTGTGTGTGTGTGTGTGTGTGTGTGTGTGTGTGTGTGTGTGTGTGTGTGTGTGTGAGTAAGAGAGAGACACAGAGAGAGAGGGGGCGGGGAACTAAAATCTGGCAACAACACAGTCAGTATAGGACATAACATTTACTTTGACCTCTAACGGCTGATTGAAATCACCAGTGAATGTTTTACGACACATTAGCGGCAATGAATGCAAACATTGAATTTTCAGCTTACAAAAAGATAAAATACATAGTACCTGCAATAGTGTGATATGTACCACATTCTTTAAAGTCTAAATTATGCTGTGCCGTTTGATACAAATCCTAGGAAGCAGCCTAAATACAGTTTATGAGACTCACTGTGACTGGGCACTGCCTTCTTTAGCCATCATATCCTCAGGTTCATCGTCATAGTCAAATCGGTCAAGGAGTTTCTGAGGAATTATATATATTACATTAGTTAGGGAAATGAGAATAGTAATTTGTATATGATCAGAGACAGTTGTGTTGTGACACTGAGCTACTCTATTACCTCGGCTAAAGAGCTCTTCTTTTCAGTGTGTGGACTGTATGGGGTGAGCTGGGCCACAGGCACCTGCGGTGGGTTTGGTATGTTGTTTGCAATGGTGGTCAGGTTCTTATCTGCCTGCTGGAAGTTCTGGAGCATTCTCTGCAGCTAGAGGAAGGAGAGTGTCAGAATTTAACCACATTTTAGCTCCTATAATCCAGAACTGACAGAGCATTTAGACCAATGTATGCTTACCTCTTGACCATGCGGAGACTGAAAAAGCTGTGCCACAGCAGCTAAGGCATCAGGACTGGGTACCTTAGCCACAGCAGGGATGACTGTAGCACTAGTGACAGGAAGTTGTGTCTCTGGTTGAGCGGTAACTGTTTAGATACAGGAAAAAGGTTGACGTCTTTACATAATACTGAATGCAGTTCATCAAACAGTGGACAAATCCTGATTCTTTCCTTCACTTACTCACTTCCACACTCAAGCATATTGTTATAAACGTTGCCCAAAAAACATAATACTTCTCTACCTTCTAGTGCAGGGGCTGGTACAATAGTTCCATTGGCCATATCCATCAGAGGCTGAATGATGTCCATGTCGAACACACCATTCTTCTGCCACAGATTCAGGACTCGGATAATTTTGCTCTGAAAAGTAGAAAATGCAATTCCACCTTGAGACATTGCTCATTATCAATCATTGTGATTAGATAAAATACATAAAGCAGAAAAAAGGAGTACCTTATCATCCTCTGGACAACCGTACAGGTTTTGGAAGGTATCTGTAAAGTTCTTTAAGAATCTTGCCGCAAATACATCCTTGTCAATGCCAAACTGATGCCGTGACTGTCGAACAATGGAGTCCACCACATACAAACCAGGGACTTTTAATTCTGGCTTGCACTATTGAAAACACACACAAAATCAACAAGTTATTCCTATTGTCTTACTGCTTTTCTAAAAAGCATGTTGAACTCAAATGTTTACTATAACAGTAAGAGGCTCTATAGTACGTACCTTCTTGATGAACTTTTCAACAATCTGGACAACATGTTTGTAAAGCTAATAAAAGACAAAAAAAAACATCTGATGTTAAATATCCAGGACCCCGAGCTCTTTAAAATGTCGCCCAACCACACAACATCACATTAACCAGCCATGTTCAGTTCATTGATGTCTTTGGAAATATCATATCCCAAAAAAGGAGTGGGCTTATTTTAAATCTGGATGGAGTTACATCCTTTACAGAACCCCTTTAGCCTGAAATGATGAAAATATGCATCCTAACATTATGCCAAATAGATTAAAGCTTTCAAACGTTTCAGCCAGTACCTGCTTCAAATATTTTAGAAACCTACTAGCACAGCATTCTTCAAGAACTGTATCTCCACTTATATGCTCAGTGTATCCAAATACACTTTATCAACTTAAATACAGATAAATAAAAAACCCATCTTCCAAAATGTCCATCTATGGTTTGTCACTAGCCAGAATAACTAGGGCTATAATATATTTATAATCATATATTATTACTAATTCCTTCCAGTAATGCTTATGAATCTATGCAAACATTTTGGATATTTGCAAGATGATCATGACAGATAGCAATATCTAAGGCACATAACTTGTCTTTACTCAGTGTTTGCTGCATATAAAAAACCCATAGTGGATCAAACCACAAGTTAAAATGCGTTGTATTCATTTTACCTTGATAGCTTTGATGGCTGATTTTGTCACAGACATCATCTTAGCACGGGATATTGGAGGCTTCATGTCAATCATGGAGAACAGCTGATCAAAAAAGAATTACAAGCGTCAAATCAAAAATAAAATAAACAATAGCATTGGACAACATAGTGACCTGCTTTATATACAAAATAGGCAACACAGACACCACTGTGACCGACACGTACAGTAACATATTGGTATGTAATAGAGAATTCAGTAAAGCAAACTAACTATAGGTAAGAAAATAAAAGCTTTAATTTGATTTCCCCACGTGCAAAAGCATTATTTTTTATAAACCTAAACATCCACACGGACATGGCACTTAACATGGGTAACTACAGATTATCCTGATTCTCACAAAACCTAGGTTCTGGTAACATATCTTCTGTGCAGAAAGAAAACCCTTACAGGATTTATGTTCTTAAGAGTTAACACAACTGTGATTGATATATAAGTGTATTAAGAGCTCATGTACAACGTGTTTTAACTCAGGTTCAATAACATGATGCACACACATGCACTGACTTCACGGTCTAACCCCCCACCCAACGCCCCAGAATTTCTTCTACTCACTACTGTGCAATATTTAGTATTTAAACACCATTCATGATGTTGATATTTACTGTGCAATACCATTACTGTGCAATACCTGTATACTGTGCAATACCATTACTCTCATTATCAAATATATTACTCAATGAATATAATCAACACTATTGAGCAATATTTAAAGAACGTGGAATAAACCACACGGCATATCACCGTGTATATAAAACACTTTCATATGTATATCGTGTCTCAACCGTGCACCTTACCCCCCCCCCCCCCCCCCCCCCCCTCCCTTTTTATCGCATTTCTTTTGGTTGACACTGGGAAAGGAGCTGCTTTTAATCTAATTGTACATGTGTACAGTGACAATTTATCTATGTGGGTTATTTTTGAAAGCATCATAAGTCTTGAAAACAGCACGCAGGTTAATAGAGCACCTACTGCAGCACTATGTCCCACCAGCAACGATACACATAAAAAAACACAGCAAGGCAAGAAGACAGTCCAGAGTCTCCGCGTGGCAACTATACAATACCATGTTTTGATACGTTTAATTATTATCATGCTATTTTAGTGATCGCTAACAACGTTAAGTAAGCGTTACCCTAGCGCTCCAAATAAGCTACAAGAGGGTTAGCTAACGTTAGCAGCACTAACACGGTGACTTCAAGGTACACACTTATTCTTTGATATAACGTAATTAGCATTAACATTAACATCACTTATGACAAGTCACCGTGGTCTATTTGGTCCATGGTTCAGATTTAGCTAGCTAGACACTGAAATGACAGGCCTTGCAAGGTTGACGTAACAGGCGTTGAATTCAACTTAAGCTAACGCTAGTGGCAAATGTTAACAGATTTACTCGATTTACGTTCTAACAGACTAACGTAGCTACATTTCCCAGTCAAAATAAACCATATGGGCTGTTTTAGTTGAATATAATTACCATAAGCCTCGCTATTAAACCGATTAGCTATAGTAAACGGAGACCAACTGACACTGTTTTAGCGTCAACATTTAGCCTTCGGGTTTAGCTCTTTGGACTCGGCTAAACACGAGCAGACTTTACCTCCATGTTGAACGCGTTCACTGCATCCATAATGGTTTGTTGTGTTGAACACCGGTTGACGAACTTTTCTAAATCGTTACTCTACTTAATCTTAACCATGTATGGTTATATAATGTTAGCTAAAAATATATACAGAGACAATGAAAGGCTCTATTTCGAGTCTGTTGTGGTCACATTGTTACTCTGGGCTCTGCTATGCTAGGAATTGCTAACGTTACTAACTAAGCGGTTTCACGCCGCGTGAGTGCGTCCGATGTCACGGGGTAATGCTGCCTTCACTGTTATCGGGAAATTGCCAGTTCCTTTTTTTAAATTGACTTGTGAAATTACTTGGTCGTCTAACATATTGCCTCCAATTTGGTATTTCTGGTTTTCCAAAGTGAACAACTTCACACCACACCCTTTAAAAAAAACATGTATTAACTAGAATTTTACATTTTATATATCCTAGGATTTATGTTACATTTGACAATTCATTACAGTTGGACATATCCATCAACTATTGTTTAAAAATGACCAAGTAATAACAATAATTTACAATAATACTGTAATAAGGTGCACCTCGTTGGGACCACTCGTTGCAAACAGACCCCAACGTATTTTCATAAGACCTATTTGTGTTCCTGCATGTTTTTCTTGCTGCCTGGCTCTATCCATGAACCTGCACACTGCATGCATCAGCTGACACACGCACCGACTCGGAGTGGAGCGAGCACGCAGCCACGTGGGGAGGGTCCGAGGGATCTTTCTCTTGGCTTGCGGTCATTTTTCACTACCAATTTGTTGTAATGAGACAGCCTTACTTCACTTGTAAAATGAGATGATGGCTGCAATCGAGAACTCAACCAGCGCTGTTCCCATTAAATGGGAATACTATTATGATTATCTTGACCCTGTAATTGTGGATGAGAGCAAGCTAAAATACAATAAATGTAAGTCGTTATGCATTATAGCATTTCTGTATTTTTCTTCTTGTCTTAGTTAACCATATTTCTTATCCCTTTCAGATTCAATTGTTATAATACTTTGGATCTTAATGGCTGCCTTTATGGGATTGCTCTTTCTCATTTTGAATCTAATATCTCGCAGAGGAAACTTGCCTAGGTAAGTGGGTTAACACTTTATAATGACCATCATTAATAGATGGTAAATTTATAGTTAATCTGAAGTTAATTGTCATATAACTGTTAGCAAACCATAATTTTACTGTTAAACAATTAAATTGTCATTAATAAAATATAAATATATCTGTAAATTAACACTTTGAATCACACATTATATCCCTCATACTATATTAGGTATCGAGTAATGATTAAAAATGTTGTATGCCTTTACGAAACCATTTTTAAAACATCTATAAACATTACATTGATAGATGGACCACATATTCCAATAATACCTTGTTAAATAGTTAAATACTTTGCAAACCATCTATAAACATAATCTGGATAACAATTTTAAAGTTTCCATTGATGTTTTTCATAGCTAATGGTAAGTAAGTGCTTGGTAAAGCAATTCTACATTTTTTTGCCCTCCATTAAACTATAAAAAAATTATCTATTATAAATATAGTATATATATATATATATATATATATATATTCAGTACTTTGCAAAGGTCTTAGGCAGGTGTGAAAAAAATGTGGAAACTAAGAATGCTTTCAAAAATATAAGTAATGGTTTATTCTCATAAATTTACAAAATGCAAAGTGAGCGAACAAAAGAAAAGTCTTAATCACATCAATATTTGGTGTAATTACTCTTTGCCTTCAAACCAGCATCAGGTCTTATAGGTCCACTAGCAGAAAGTAGGGCAACCATGAGGATCGTAGACGAAGTGGTCGGCCAAGGCGACTTGGTGCCGCAGATGAAAAAAACACTTTGACATGGGAAGATGTCCAGTAGGGATATGAGCTCAGAACTGGGATAGACTAGTGGGACCAGGTTCACCATCTACTGTCTGGAGAAGTCTGGCTGAAATCAGCTCAGAACTGGTAGAAACCAGTGGGACCAGGTCCACCATCTGTCGGGAGAAGTCTGGCTGACATCAGCTCAGAACTGGCAGAAACCAGTGGGACCAGGTCCATCATCTACTGTCAAGAGAAGTCTGGCTGACATCAGCTCAGAACTGGTAGAAACCAGTGGGACCAGGTCCACCATCTACTGTCTGGAGAAGTCTGGCTGACATCAGCTCAGAACTGGTAGAAACCAGTGGGACCAGGTCCACCATCTACTGTCTGGAGAAGTCGGGCTGACTAATTTTGCAAGTTCTCCCATTTAGAAATCATGGAGGGTCTGAAATTGTCATCGTAGGTGCATGTCCAATGTGAGAGACATAATCTTTAAAACATTATTATCCAGAAATCCCAATGTATGATTTTTTAACTATTTATTTGTATGACACAGCTGCAAATAAGTATTTGAACACCTGAGAAAATCAATGTTAATATTTGGTACAGCCTTTGTTTGCAGTTCCAGAGGTCAAACGTTTCCTGTAGTTCTTCACCAGGTCTGACACCCTGCAGAAGGGATTTTGGCCCCCCCTCCACACAGATCTTCTCTAGACTAGTCAGGTTTCTGGGCTGTCGCTGGCAAACACAGAGTTTGATCTCCCTCCAAAGATTCTCTACTGGTTTTAGGTCTGGGGACTGGCTAGGCCCCCCCAGAACCTTGATCTGCTTCTTCCAGAGCCCCCCGTTGGTTCTCCTGGCTGTGGTCTTCGGGTCATTGTCATGTTGGAAGACCCAGCCTCGACCCATCTTCAATGCTCTAACTGAGGGAAGGAGGTTGGTCCCCAAAGTCTCCCAATACATGGCCCCGGTCCTCCTCTCCTTAATACAGTGCAGTCGTCCTGTCCCATGTGCAGAACCCCCCCAAAGCATGATGCTACCCCCCCCCATGCTTCACAGTAGGGATGTTGGACTTGGGATGGTCCTCATCATTCTTCTTCCTCCAAACAAGGTTAGTGGAATTAGGACCAACAAGTTCTATTCTGGTCTCATCTGACCACATGGCTTCCTCCCATTACTCATCTGGATCCTCCAGATGGTCGTTGGCAGACTTAAGACGGGCCTGGACATGGTCTGGTTTAAGCAGGGGAACCTTCCGTTCCATGCATGATTTCAAAACATGACGTCTTAGTGTATTACCAACAGTAACCTTGGAAACGGTGGTCCCAGCTCTTTTCAGCTCATTGACCAGCTCCTCCCGTGTAGTTCTGGGCTGGTTTCTCACCTTTCTTAGGATCATTGGGACCCCACAAGGTGAGATCTTGCATGGAGCCCCAGTCCGAGGGAGACTGACAGTCATGTTTAGCTTCTTCCCTTTTCTAATGATTGCTCCAACAGTGGACCTTTTTTCACCAAGCTGCTTGGACATGTCCCCGTAGCCCTGTCCAGCCTTGTGGAGGTGAACAATTTTGTCTCTAGTGTCTTTGGACAGCTCTTTGGTCTTGGCCATGTCAGTAGTTGGATTCTTACTGATTGTATGGGGGAGACAGGTGTCTTTATGCAGCTAACGACCTCAAACAGGTGCATCTAATTTAG
Source organism: Etheostoma cragini (assembly GCF_013103735.1). Classification (NCBI taxonomy): domain Eukaryota; kingdom Metazoa; phylum Chordata; class Actinopteri; order Perciformes; family Percidae; genus Etheostoma; species Etheostoma cragini. The sequence continues at coordinate 189,667 of NC_048409.1, read as the reverse complement.
GATAATAAATGGAGTGGGGGGGGGGACATTTTGAAGGCAGACTAACAGGTCTTTGAAGCTCAGAATTCAAGCTGATAGACAGGTGTTCAAATACTTATTTGCAGCTGTATCATACAAATAGTAAAAAAATCATACATTGTGATTTCTGGATTTTGTTTTTTAGATTATGTCTCTCACAGTGGACATGTCTCTCACAGTGGACATGCACCTACGATGATAATTTCAGACCCTCCATGATTTCTAAGTGAGAGAACTTGCAAAATAGCAGGGTGTTCAAATACTTATTTTCCTCACTGTAACTATCAATTTACAATCTATTAATGATGGTTATTCTAAAGTGTTACCGCTGAAGGTAAACATTTAAGTATTAAAGTATTTGACAGACAAAAGTTACAAAGCTCTACTTGAATGTTTAAATATTTCTCTCCTGTTGCAGGACTCACAGATCCAAACGAGAGGTCACGACATTGACTGAAGCTGAATGAGATGTGAAGAAAAAGGTTAAAAATCAAGGTGATGGACCCAATTCAAAATCCAAATGATAGAGATGCAATGAATGAAAGTTTGGATTAGAGGTTTTGAGACCATGTGTAAAAAAAACTAAGATTCTGTTTTCTTAGCAATTCATTAAATACCTACAAAGTGCAAAGCTACCATTTTTCACAAGAATTATGTAACTTTTATCCTGTCCTTTAACCTGCATTGTGTGTACATGTGCCCCTGCCCTAGATGTTAAGTACAAGGAGAGCACAGGTATTTTTCTGTGCTTTGTCAAGAAGGCAGTGTTACTGCATTGAATCCAATTTCTTAAATGAAGGCCCCGTTTACACGAATATGCTCGTGGGTGAAAATAACATTCTGATAAAAATGTGCCTTTCAATTACACAGAGACAGTAGTTTTGGAGGTTAAAAACGTAAAAAAGGGAAACCACCCTCCAGGGAGAAAATCTGAAAACACGCTCCCCTGTTGCGTTCCCATTTAAGGGCTGAAATCACACTGTGCAGGTGTGTGTCGTGTTAGTACCGTGGGTGTGGGTGTGTGGGTTGTGTGTCTGTACCTTGGGTGTGGGTGTGTGTGTTGTGTGAATGTGCCGTGGGTGGGTGTGTGTGTCGTGTGTATCTACCGTGGGTGTGTGTGTGTGTGTGTGGGTGTGTGCATTGTTTATAGCAATAACTCCACCTCATCGCCTGTCCAAACAATATTGTCAGCTTGTTGTTGTTTGCGTCACGCTACGAGGGAGAGAAGAAGAAGGAAGGTTGTACGCAGGCACTTGTCATTTGGTGGTGTTGTGTGGCAGGGCTTCACACTGCCACCTAGCCCCCTGGCGTGCATACTACATTGAATTTCACACACTTATGCGTCACCATGTGTATGCAGAATTGCTAAATAAAAAGTGAGACTGCAACACCACTTTTGCGTTTCCGTCTCAACATAGCCTTACTCCACAACACCTAGAACTAAACACGTATTAAATGAGGGGATGCAGGAACAATGTTAAAAAACATTCACAAATTAGTAATAGATTTGTAAAATGAACACTTTATAACAGAAGGGTTTACAAAATATCGTCACTCTTTTTTTACAAGAATGAAACAAAGCAACAAAATGAAAGAATACAAGCTTTCTTGTACTAAGGTCTATTTCAACAAACAGTGTTCAGATGTTTTTACTTTTCATGATGGTATTACAGATGGCTCTGATGGCCGTTTGAGTCAGGGGGGCTTTGGATGGGTTCTGTCTCTTACACTTGGCTCTGGTCACCAAACTGACATGGGACAGGAACAGCTCTGCTGATGTGGCTCCGCTCCACAACTCATGGATGTACGACGACAACAGGAACAGCCCTGCTTCTGGAAAGGAGAAAATAGAAGGCTTCATTCATTTACACTACACTGTATTACGACCGAGTCATCTTCCTGAAGGGTACTCCCACAGGAAGTCCTTATCTGGCTTAAAATTAAAATGTGTCTACTCATGTTTTTGTGTATCTTAAAGTTCCCATGACATGGTGCTCTTTGTATTCTTTTATATAGACCTTAGTGGTCCCCTAGTACGATAATACTGTATCTGAAATCTCTTTTATTTAATTGGTGGAGGCTGGGGGTGTGGCCTTGACCAACTGCCACTTTGTTCATTTGAAAGCCATGATGTCTCTATCTCATGGGGGGCAAATTCTCTGGGCGGGCAAAGCAGAGAAAGGGGAGGTAACCTTTACCCTTATGACCTCATAAGGAGCAAGATTCCAGATCGGCCCATCTGAGCTTTCATTTTGTCAAAGGCAGAGCAGGATACCCAGGGCTCGGTTTACACCTATCACTATTTTTTCATTTTTATTTTATCATTTTTCTGCCATAGGCAGGCTGGGGGAACTCATATTAATGTTAATAAACTTCAAAGTGACATTTTCTAGCCATGGGAATATTTCAGTTATTGGGAACTGTACTTCATCATCATTCATCAATTAGGCATGTCTTCTTTGGCTCTCTTGTACATGAGAGGATGCCAAATCAAGTTTTTCCTCATTGCAAATGTGGCTCACATAGTGCTATCTAATTGGACTGATTGAATGTCTTTAAGCAATGCAACTGATTGCATTGTTTTGTACAAGCTATACCTATAAATCATGGACCCAGTTCCACATTAAACAAATACCACTTGTTAATTTGGGCATAGGCCAACTTTTCACAAAATATTTTTTTTAAGAACTGGGACCCTTCACTTATTTGACGTCTTAATAGCATTTACCAATTCTACGTATCCCAATTTGTTAAAGGTTTGGCAACCCTGCTCTGAAAGTCTTTAACTCCAGTGTTTCGATACAATAGAGATCTTTTCGTAGTGTGGATTGGAGACGTGAGTTTTGAAGGGAGGCCCAGACAGTTTGCATTGTCACGGTATTGCTTAGTATGTACAGTAGCAGTCACAGATGGAGTCTGTGAATAAGGTGGCAGGCTCTTACCACGTATCGACGGATCACGCGTGGCTTCTGGCAGGCAGGCCGAGACGACCGCCTGATGCAGCTCTGGAAGGTGGCCTTGTCTCTCTAGAAAGCGCATCATGATGTTGGTGAACAACTGGAGGACTTCCACCCTGACTGAAATGCTGGAGTGACACTGAGTTTCAAAGGCCTGATGGTAGAGTCGTAGGAGGTCTGCTTTCATCCCGGGATCGAGTAACACAGTATTCATGATTTCCGCGTGTTTTACCACGGCCTTTTCGACCCAGTGCAAGAACTCTTTTGTTCTGTTTTCATCATACAAATCCTCCACCAAGCACCTTAGGGACCACTTGGTGAGCAGGTGTGCAGCATCACTGGCCAACTGACTGGGATCCAGTTTGTCTCTTGACTGAGCTGGCTGGGGTTCAGAGCGGGGAAACACAGGCTCCCAGTGAACAAAGATACTGCTGAGGTAGAATGTGCATTCTGTCAGGAGAGTCTCTTCTTCTCCCTCAGTCTCAGCCTCTTCTGCCTGGTTCTCTTTTCGAGGACGGGCCTGGGAAAAGGAGCCCTTACCTGTGGCCTTGTCCTTCCCCATCCCTGAGGAGGAAGATGAACAAAACCATGTTTATGCCATTAATGATAAAAATAATGATTTAGCTACTGTGAAGCAGAACAAAGATCTAAATTCTCCACGGTTTGTAATAGAAAGAAACGATGACAGAGTCCATAGACCATAAAAATAATGTCATCACATGTAACAAATTGATTGAAGCTTCATGTCTATTAACTTCCCTCCAGAGAAGAGAACACATGGTCAGCAAAAGAGCCTCCATCCTGGAACCCTTATTTCCCCAGTATATTCCCAGCATATTTCACAAGTGCTCGACCCCTCCTCCGATTCCAAATGTCTTGCACCTGGTCCCCGATCGAGGTTAGTGGGTAAGGGAGACTGTGCCTTTTCTTTGGCAGCTCCAGAGGATGGAACGATCTTCCACTTTTGTCTCAGATGTTCCCCCAGCATTGATAGAAGACATAATTGTATTCAATGCCCTTTGGTTGCTCTTAGGAGGTTTTTAGCATTTTAATATTAGTTATTTTTATTCTATTATTTTAACATTCTATTATTCTTACATGTCGTACTGTATTGTTTTGCTTTGATTGTTATTTTATTTTTATTTGTGTTACTTCATGACTCCTTTTGCTTTGATTTTACTTGTTGTGCAGCGCACTTCAATTTGTACAGCACTTTGGTCGACTCTGGGGATTTCAAACGGGCTATAGAAATAAACTTAACTTGACTAATTTGACTATTTACCAGCGCTGGAGTTTAAACATCATTTAAACAACTAAATGAAATGCTAACCAAAACCTGCTGTTTTTTGTGGCTACAAATCACTCAAATTAAAGAAAAAGGTTATACTCCTCCAGTATCTACTCTCTTTAGTTAGCAGTAACATAACGATCAAGGCGTGTCTGTAAAAGCTCTGTTTAAGCAACAGTGTGGACAGGACGACTTCTGAGAAACATGCAGAACTAAATAATTAATCATCGAGTGCAAAGACTGCTACATGGTTATACAACTTTATAGGTTTTCATGACATGAATTGGTGGTAGTATACACTGTATGTGTCTGTCATGTTCATGCTGGTGAGTTTCAACTTGTGATGGAGATTTCTCTTTGATGATGGCCTTTGTGTAACAACGCAGATATAATGACAGATTAGACTCTTTTGCTTCTCTGTCTCCTGTTGCTTTGAAACTCACATCAAAAAGCTTCCTGCAAGACATGTTTTGTATAGCATTTAATCCATCTCTCTTTCCATTTGGGGATTACAGTATACTGTCCACCCGTTTGACTGTAAATTAACCATGACAAGATTTGTAAAAAACCTTTTCCTGGTGTGATAGATTTGTTTTTTTGAACGACTCACTTAATGCCACTCACCCAACAATTCCTTTACTTTGTGTTTTTCGGACAAAGCTTGGATTTGGGTTAGAAGTGGCGTGTTGCGGGACAGGGAGGCCCAACAGAGAAGCAGAGTGAGGGCTTCAGCACAAGAGAGAGGCTGTGGATGGAGGGTTAGCCGGTCAGCCTGTTTGTTTACACTGAGAGCTGTCCCACGATGCTTCAGGACAGACCAGAGAGTGTTCAGAAACCGGCGGAGCTGAGCGGCCTTCACACGCAACCTGACAGGAGGAGAGCAAACAAACACGGACATCCTTGACCAAAAGCCAGTTAACATTGGCCATGTCATTTGCTATTGATATGATATGTTTATATTATTAAGTGTCCAAAGAGTGACTTTAACATTTTCACTGCGGTAGCGTACCCCTGTGAACGTATTTTGTAGTAATGGAGCTTTACCTGAGGTGTCTGCTGATGGTTGATGCCACACACAGGAATTCACTGATGAGGGGGAGCGGGAGACACTTTACTGAGCTCTGAGCTTTGTCCGATGTAGGTGAGGACGTCTTGGCTCCATCCTCCTGCTTCTCCTTCTGCCCAAGGTTAGTAAACCACAGCACATGGAGCAGATCTATGATAGCACTCAGCAGCCGCTGGTCTAGATGCCTAAATAAGGATTAGAAGTACCGATTTATGTAAAAAATACAAAACCGGCAGAAGAGATTATAGTAGTAATATAAATGATAATGTCAAAACAAAGAGCCAAAATTAAGACTGGACCTTATTCTCAAGCATACCTTTGTTCAACCACCTGGGTTATCCAGGTTAGGAGTCCGCAGCTCTTGGTGAGGTTATAAGCTGCTCTGGTCAAACGAGCGGCCTGGCACAACACCCTGATAATCTGTGCCTAGTGGAGTAATAAATGTGAAATAAATTAACATTAGATATATCTCTTTTTTACCCTTATGAAGTGGATCTCAGAGCATCTTGACTTTGCTATAATGTGTTGCATCATTGTGATTCCCAGTGTGTACCTGGGAGTGTTCATCACACAAGGGGCTGCTGCCGAAGCCTAAAAGGGTCTGAAAGATGCCTTGTTGTTCGCACAGTTCATAGCAGTGTCCATCACTTATTCCTTCTTCCAGCACACTCAAGATCCACTCACGTTCCATTTTATGCTGCAGGAAAATAAGAGTTAGTCATACTCTCGGCGCTGAAAGCCCTTTATTGAAACAGATTATGAGCCTAAAAAGGCATGAGCTGAGCAAAACAAACAGATGAAGGTTAGATGCTGTTGACACAAGAGGAGTTTATTTGGACAATCATTTATTTTTGGCTCGACCGCGCCAAGGCAAGGCCAACCCTATTAAAAGGTCCTTCACTGGCCGAGTGATAATACACCATTGGTTGAGTGAGCGGCGGTGTTCCACCATTGGCTGTTTTTCTCCAACAGTGTTCTCTTTGCCTCGGCATCAATCAGCAGAGGCCTGTACTACGAAGCATAATTTGGCATACTTCAGAGAGCGACAGAGAAAGAGAGCGTGGTGCGCTCATAAAAGTGAAAGATATAGATTTTAAGCGGGGGGAATTACGTGTAGGCTATATATCGGCTTCTTGACATCGGTTTGAAGGGACATTCTGAAACACTTATGGCGGTTTTCCACTGCGTGGTATCTACTCGACTCGCCTCGGGTCTACTCGCTTTTTTTGGTTTTCCATT